>NW_026530775.1:80679-144733 GCF_014839835.1 Dryobates pubescens
CCCTGGCCTGGCAGGAAAAGGGAGGCACAGGGCTGAGAGGGGACAGGGGTGGCAGAGGAGGGGAAGCCAGACTGGAGCCCAGCCCAGGAGGAAGGGCCTGGTCCAGGCCCGCAGAGAGGGAGCCCCAGCGCCAGGGTCCCCCAAGGGGAGGCAAGAAGCAGGCAGAGCAGCTCTGCAGAGCCCAAGAACCAAACCTTTACTGAACAGCACAAACGGGGAGGGGGGAAACGACCCCGCGCCGCCGAGGGGCCAGGAGGGGAGGGGAGGAATGAGCTCGCAGCACACGGGGCAGGGGGGTGGGGAACCGCGCCGCAAGAAGGGAATGGGGAGGGGGGTCAGGATGACAGGGACGGGAACCGAGCAGCACAAGGAAGGGAAGGGGACGGGGCGGGGGGGATGGAGGGGGACAAACGACCGAGATGCGAACCGGGGGGAGACAGGGGCGGGACTGGGACTGAAAGCAAGGCACAAAGAAGGGCTTGAGAGGCTGCAGCGAGCAAGGGGCAGAGCTCCCAAAGCAAGGGAGAAGGTTGGAGCAGGGCTGGGAGCTTGGGGTGGGGTCCTGGCTGGTGAAGCCTTCCCAGGAAGAGCTTCACTGGGTGGGGGCTGGAAGCAGGGAGGCTGCTGCCAAGGAGCCAAGGGGTTTAGAGGGGCTGGAGCTCAGAGCCGCTGACAAACGCCCCTGAGGAGAAGCTGTAGCTCACAGCTGCTGCTCTCCAGGACTGTGCGAGCTGGCTCTGGCTCTGGCTCCAGCAGCTGCAAAGGGACGAGGGAAGAGTCACTGAGCAGGGGCTGGGAGCACTGTGGGGACCCTCTTGCTGCACTGCCTGCTCCGAGGGCCTGAAGGATGCTCTGGGGCTGCAACAAGAGGAAAGGAGGGCAGGAGGCAGCAGAGCACAGGGGCAGAACCCCCTCAGGTGAGGCTCTGTCTCTCTCAGACTTGCCCTGGGCTCAGGGCAGAGAGCAGAGCTCTGTTTCTGGCCAGGCAGAAGGCACTGCTGCAGGCCTGGGGCCCTGGCACGTCTTCACTGCCCTTCCACTCTGAGCCTTTTCCACTCCCCCTGCCTCCGTCCAGCCTGGCCTCTGCCCTGGCATCTTCACTGTGGGCACACTGTGGGCATTCACAACACTGCCAGGAGCCTCCTTCTCTTCTGGCCCTGGGGCAGCTTCTGGCATGAGCACAAGGTGCTGGAGGACTTCTGCTGCAGGCAGCTCCCTCTTGGCTGGGGAGTGAGCCCCAGAGTAGAAAGCAGTGAGGAGGATGGGGGGCCCTGAGGGACCCGGGCCCAGCTCATCCAGGACCTAAAGCAGAAGAGCAAACCTGGGTCATGCTCCCAGCACCTCCAGCCTCACAGCTCTTCAAGACACTGAGCTGTGGGTCAGCTGTGATTGAGGGAGGTGGAGCACAGCCCCAGCCCCAGCCCAGGCTGCTGGGCAGGCTCCAGAGCAGGGCCAGGGCCTACAGGTGGCACCTGCAGAGGAATCTCTGTCCCGAGTGGCTCAGCTGAAGGAAGCAATGCCCTGGGGCTGCCCTGGCACCACCTTTCCAGGCTGGGAGAGCAGCTGGACAGTGACAGGGTGCTGAGAGGCAGGCAGCAGGCCCTGCTGTGGCTGCACAGGGAAGTGGGAGGCCAGGTCATGGGTGCTGGGGCCTGAGATGTTGCCGTGGGCTCCTTTGTCACCCTGATCAAAGCAAGGGTTGCAGCTGGCTCCCGTGGGTGCTGCTCTGCTCTCCAGCCAGGGAGCTGCACTGCTCACTTTGGATCCCTTCCAGCCTCTGCTGTGCTGTGCTTCTGTGCTGCTGCTGCTGTGGCACAGACCTTATCAGGGTGTTTGGCCAGCTGCTCTCTCCCAGCCATCTCCTGGGGGCTCCAGCCAATGCCTTCAGCATTCTGGGCTCATCTCTCTGTCCATGTGTGTGCAGCCGGCCTCTGTGTCAGCTCACAGCTGTGTCTGTGCCCTCCCCCTGCCTGCATTCAGCCTCTGATCAGAAGGGTTTGTTCCCTCAGCTCTGGCTGTTCCTGTCCCCTCCTGTGTGTGCCTTCTCCTGGCTGTGCACAGCAGCTGGCCCTGCTCCCTGCCTGCCTCTGCTTCTCAGCAGGGGATGTGCTGCTCCTGGCAGGGGCACTCTTCACTCCTCTCTCTCTGTGCACCACAGAGCAACAGGTTCCAGTGGCATGGACCTGGTGGGGAGCTGCCCTGGCTGCTGGTGCTGACACCCAGCAGAGATGTCCTGAGCTTTTCCTCCTGCAGGGCCTCCTGCCACCCAGAAACCTCACCTCAAGAGCTGAAAATGGCAAGGCAACTCCTGGCCCAGGAGATCCCAGCCTAGAAAGCAGGCAGGGCCAGGCAAAGCCTGGCCTGAAGAGCAGAGCAGGCTGCTCAGCTCCTCACCTCTGGGTGCTGATGCTGTAGGCAGCCTCCCGCTCGCCCACGTTGCGCAGCAGCAGAGTCCTCTGGGTGCTGTGCTTGACTGGGCAGACGGAGAAGTTCAGCTGCTGGGGGAAGTCCAGCACAGCCTGGGCACTTTGGCCACAGCAACCCCAGGCAGAGCTACAGGCTGGGGTCAGAGTGGCTGAGAGCTCCCAGACAGAGAGGGACCTGGGGGTACTGACTGACAGTAGGCTGAAAATAAGCCAGCAGTGTGCCCAGGTGGCCAAGAAAGCCAAGGGCATCCTGGCCTGTATCAAGAATAGTGTGGCCAGCAGGAGCAGGGAGGTCATTGTGCCCTGTGCTGCGCCCCGGGTAGGGAGCAGAGCTCCCTGTGGGATGGGTCGGGATGACATATGGGTCCCTCAGTACCCCCCAGGAGAGAGTCCCCAACAACTATAACCCTGCTCCTTTTCTGTGTGGAGCCGGTCGTGATAGCTGGTGGGGACTGCTTGGCCTTAGGCTTGGCCTTAGGCTCCTCTCCAGAGCTGGTTGTTACAGCTGGTGGGGACTGCTTGGCCTTAGGCTTGGCCTTAGGCTCCTCTCCAGAGCTGGTTGTTACAGCTGGTGGGGATTGCTTGGCCTTAGGCTTGGCCTTAGGCTCCTCTCCAGAGCTGGTCGTGATAGCTGGTGGGGACTGCTTGGCCTTAGGCTTGGCCTTAGGCTCCTCTCCAGAGCTGGTCGTGATAGCTGGTGGGGACTGCTTGGCCTTAGGCTTGGCCTTAGGCTCCTCTCCAGAGCTGGTTGTTACAGCTGGTGGGGACTGCTTGGCCTTAGGCTTGGCCTTAGGCTCCTCTCCAGAGCTGGTTGTTACAGCTGGTGGGGACTGCTTGGCCTTAGGCTTGGCCTTAGGCTCCTCTCCAGAGCTGGTTGTTACAGCTGGTGGGGATTGCTTGGCCTTAGGCTTGGCCTTAGGCTCCTCTCCAGAGCTGGTCGTGACAGCTGGTGGGGATTGCTTGGCCTTAGGCTTGGCCTTAGGCTCCTCTCCAGAGCTGGTCGTGATAGCTGGTGGGGATTGCTTGGCCTTAGGCTTGGCCTTAGGCTCCTCTCCAGAGCTGGTTGTTACAGCTGGTGGGGATTGCTTGGCCTTAGGCTTGGCCTTAGGCTGCTCCCCGGAGCTGGTCGTTACAGCCGGCGGGGACTGCTTGGCCTTGATCTCCCCTCTGGATGGCTGCTCCTCAGCCCTCTCATCCCCACCACCCTCAGCCTGCAGGGCCTCATACTTATTATGCAAGGGCAGCGGAGGAGGAGGAGAGGGCCGGGGTGGATTTCTCTTGCCACCCCTGGCAGGGACCTGTGTCCATCCCTCTCCGTTTTCAGGGGCCCGTCCCTCAGCAGGGGAGATCTGCAGAGCCTTCTCCCACCAATCTAACTCCCTGTCGCTTTCCCTTATTGACCTGAGCCCAGACACCTCCTCCTTCAGCTCGGCCACTTCATCCTTCAGCTCAGCCCCCAGGCTGAGGAGGAAGTTCACCTGCTCACACCTGACACAGGCATCCTCTCCCTCCCCCTCTATTCCAAGTGCCAGGCTGAAGCACTCTCTGCAGCTGGCAGCCTGGACTCCAGCTTGCTGGAGAAACAACTCTGCCTGGGTAGATGCAAGAAGCAGCCAGAGCAGCTCTGAAGAGAATACATAGAATAAACCAGGTTGGAAGAGACCTTCAAGATCATCGCGTCCAACCCATCAACCAATCCAACACCACCTAAACAACTAACCCACGGCACCAAGCACCCCATCAAGTCTCCTCCTGAAAACCTCCAGTGATGGCAACTCCACCACCTCCCCAGGCAGCCCGTTCCAATGGGCAATCACTCTCTCTGTATAGAACTTTTTCCTAACATCTAGCCTGAACCTCCCCTGGCACAGCCTGAGACTGTGTCCTCTTGTTCTGGTACTGCTTGCTTGGGAGAAGAGACCAACATCCGTCTGTCTACAACCTCCCTTCAGGTAGTTGTAGAGAGTAAAAAGGTCACCCCTGAGCCTCCTCTTCTGCAGGCTAAGCAACCCCAGCTCCCTCAGCCTCTCCTCGTAGGGCTTATGTTCCAAACCCCTCACCAACTTTGTTGCTCTTCTCTGGACTCGTTCCAGCAAGTCAACCTCCTTCCTAAACTGAGGGGCCCAGAACTGGACACAGGACTCGAGGTGTGGCCTAACCAGTGCAGTGTACAGGGGCAGAATGACCTCCCTGCTCCTGCTGGCCACACTGTTCCTGATGCAGGCCAGGATGCTATTGGCCCTCTTAGCTGCCTGGGCGCACTGCAGGCTCATGTTCAGTCTACCATCAACCAGCACCCCCAGGTCCCTCTCTGCCTGGCTGTTCTCAGCCACTCTGACCCCAGCCTGTAGCACTGCATGGGGTTGCTGTGGCCAATGTGCAGAACCCGGCACTTGGATGTGTTAAATCTCATGCCCTTGGACTCTGCCCATCTGCCCAGCCTGTCGAGGTCCCTCTGCAGAGCCTCCCTACCCTCCAGCAGATCAACTCCTGCCCCCAGCTTGGTGTCGTCAGCAAATTTACTGCTGATGGACTCAATGCCCTCATCCAGATCCTCAATAACGATGTTAAAGAGCATGGGGCCCAGCACTGATCCCTGGGGCACACCACTGGTGCCTGGCTGCCAGCTGGCTGTGGCACCATTCACCACCACTCTCTGGGCTCAGCCTCCAGCCAGTTCCTAACCCATCGCAGTGTGCTCCCATCCAAGCCATGGGCTGACAGCTTGGCCAGGAGTTTGCTGTGGGGGACGGTGTCAAAGGCCTTGCTGAGGTCCAGGTAGACTACATCCACAGGCCTCCCCACATCCACCAGGCAGTCACCTGATCATAGAAGGAGATCAGGTTGGTCAGGCAGGACCTGCCCTTCCTAAACCCATGCTGGCTGGGCCTGATCCCTTGGCCATCCTCTAAGTGTTGCGTGATTGCACTCAGGATGACCTGCTCCATAATCTTTCCTGGCACTGAGGTCAGGCTGACAGGCCTGTAATTCCCTGGCTCATCCAACCGGCCCTTCTTGTGGATGGGCATCACCTTGGCCAGCTTCCAGTCATCTGGGAGCTCTCCAGTGAGCCAGGACTGCTGAAAAATGATGGAGAGCGGCTTGGCCAGCTCATCTGCCAGCTCTCTCCGCACCCTGGGATGGATCCCATCTGGTCCCATGGACTTGTGGGGGTCTAAGCTGCTGAGGAGAGCTCCTATCACTTGCTCTTGGAACACAGGGAAACTATGCAACTCCCTAGCTCCTTCTGCCAGCTCTGCAGGCCAGCTGTCTGGTAGACGTTCTTTCCCGCTAGTAAAAATTGAGGTGAAGAAGGTGTTAAGTACCTCTGCCTTTTCCTCATCCTGTGATACAACATTTCCCTCCATGTCAACCAAAAGAGGCAAAGATGGAGAAGTTCAGCTGCTGGGGGAAGTCCAGCACAGCCTGGGCACTTTGGCCACAGCAACCCCAGGCAGAGCTACAGGCTGGGCTCAGAGTGGCTGAGAGCTCCCAGACAGAGAGGGACCTGGGGGTGCTGACTGACAGTAGGCTGAAGATAAGCCAGCAGTGTGCCCAGGTGGCCAAGAAGGCCAAGGGCATCCTGGCCTGTATCAAGAATAGTGTGGCCAGCAGGAGCAGAGAGGTCATTGTGCCCTGTGCTCAGCACTGGTGAGGCCACACCTTGAGTCCTGTGTCCAGTTGTGGGCCCTTCAGTGTAAGAAGGACATTGAGAGACTTGCAGGTGTCCAGAGAAGGGCAACAAAGCTGGGGAGAGGCCTTGAGCACAGCCCTGTGAGGAGAGGCTGAGGGAGCTGGGGTTGCTTAGCCTGCAGAAGAGGAGGCTCAGGGGAGACCTTCTTGCTCTCTGCAACTCCCTGCAGGGAGGTTGTAGCCAGGTGGGGGTTGGTCTCTTCTCCCAGGCAAGCATCAGCAGAACAAGAGGACACAGTCTCAAGCTATGCCAGTGGGGGGTTCAGGTGGATGTTAGGAAGAAATTCTTCCCAGCAAGAGAGATTGGCCACTGGGATGTGCTGCCCAGGGAGGTGGTGGAGTCCCCATCCCTGGAGGTGTTCAAGAGGGGCTTGGATGTGGCACTTGGGGCCATGGTTTAGTCAGGAGGTCTGTGGTGACAGCTTGGACTCGATGATCTTTGAGGTCTCTCCCAACCTTGGTGATGCTGTGAAAAGCTCCTCTGGGTTAGGTACCAGCAGCACCTGGCAGTGTCAGAGGCAGCATGCCCAGAGGGGGCAGGTTCCTACCACCCCCCAGCACTTACCCTGCCCCTGTTCCACAGAACCAGCATCTCCTCATAGACCTGGTGGGGGAGGTAGCTCTGAAAGAGCACCTCGGATGGGACAGGCTCAAAGCAGCTCTGCTCCAGGGCAGCTGGCAGCTGGGGGTGCACAGAGAGCAGGCAGAGGTTCAGCTGCTGGCAGCAGGACTCCTGAGCCAGAAGCCTACCCTGCTCGCCAGCCAAGCCCAGCCTCGTGGCGAGTCCCTCTGCCCAGCTCAGCCTGGGCAAGCAGAAGCTCTCCCACCTGGCTGCTGGGTGGCTCAAGAGGATCTGGGCTGTGCTGAGCAGGCTCAGGCTAAGCAGCTCTTGTGGTGTTTCTCCAGGTTCCCTCTCCAAAAGGCAAGGCAAAGCCCTGTGCTGCTGTGGTCACACAGCACCAGAGCAGTCCCTGACAGTGCTGGCAGCACTGCTGGAGCAGGTGAAAGCCAGTAATGGACAGGAGGCTGCAGGGGAAACACTCTGGGGCTGATCTTTGCTCTGAGGCAGAGAGGCTGAGGCCCACGCAGCCCCAAAGAGCTTTTCCAGTCTAAAGCCTGGAAGCTGCTAAGGGCTGAGGCCCCTCTGCAGCTGGCAGGAGCCTGCAGCCTGCAAACCCAGTGCCCTGTGAGGGCCCCAACCTGCTCTTCCAACCCCAAGCACCACTGCAGCTGAGTGTGCTCAGTCCTGAGCAACTCCTGCAGGCCTTCAGGCCTCCCAGGCCATGGCTGCCCCCAGGGAAGGAGTCCCAGCCCCAGGCATTTGGCAGCGACCACCCCAAGCAGCAGCTGCCTGTGGCAGCAGGAGGATGGCAAATGGCAGGCTCCTGCCCTTGGGTCCTGCCCCAGCCTTCCCCAGCATGGGGCTTGAGTGCCAGGGGCTCAGCTCCAGGAACCCCCACCAGCCTGATCCCCTGAGTGCTGCCCCTGTGGGTGGAAATTGGGGGCAGCCTCATGTCCTCCTGAGTGCTGCCCCTGTGGGTGGAAATTGGGGGCAGCCTCATGTCCTCCTGAGTGCTGCCCCTCTGGGTGGCAACTGGGGGCAGCCTCATCTCCTCCTGGGTGCTGCCTCTCCTGCTGGCAACTGGGGGCAGCTTCTCCTCCAGGGTGCTGCCCCTCTTGGTGCCTAATGGGGGCAGACAAAGCTTCTGAACGTTTCCCAGCCTCTGCTTGAGCTGGGGCAGCCTCCTCTCCTCCTGGCTGCTGCCTCTCTTGTTGGAAACTGGGGGCAGCCTCCTCTCCTCCTGGCTGCTGCCTTATAGCTGGTGGGGACTGCTTGGCCTTAGGCTTGGCCTTAGGCTCCTCTCCAGAGCTGGTTGTTACAGCTGGTGGGGATTGCTTGGCCTTAGGCTTGGCCTTAGGCTCCTCTCCAGAGCTGGTTGTTACAGCTGGTGGGGATTGCTTGGCCTTAGGCTTGGCCTTAGGCTGCTCCCCGGAGCTGGTCGTTACAGCCGGCAGGGACCGCTTGGCCTTGATCTCCCCTCTGGATGGCTGCTCCTCAGCCCTCTCATCCCCACCGCCCTCAGCCTGCAGGGCCTCATACTTATTATGCAAGGGCAGCGGAGGAGGAGGAGAGGGCCGGGGTGGATTTCTCTTGCCACCCCTGGCAGGGACCTGTGTCCATCCCTCTCCGTTTTCAGGGGCCCGTCCCTCAGCAGGGGAGATCTGCAGAGCCTTCTCCCACCAATCTAACTCCCTGTCGCTTTCCCTTATTGACCTGAGCCCAGACACCTCCTCCTTCAGCTCGGCCACTTCATCCTTCAGCTCAGCCCCCAGGCTGAGGAGGAAGTTCACCTGCTCACACCTGACACAGGCGTCCTCTCCCTCCCCCTCTATTCCAAGTGCCAGGCTGAAGCACTCTCTGCAGCTGGCAGCCTGGACTCCAGCTTGCTGGAGAAACAACTCTGCCTGGGTAGATGCAAGAAGCAGCCAGAGCAGCTCTGAAGAGGCAAAGAACGAAACCTTTACTGAACAACACAGAGGAGGAAAAGGAGGGGAGAGGGGGGAAAAGGGGGGGGGGGGGGGGGGGGGGGAGAGGGGGAGAATGGAGGGGGAGAGGGGGGAAGCACTGCAAAGAGGCAAAGAACCAAACCTTCACTGTAGAACACAAATGGGGGGAGGGGGGAGAAGAGCAGCAAATGGGAGGGGAGGAGGGGGGGCAGGGGGGAGATGGTTTTCAATCCCAGGGAATTTTTTAGGGCAGGTGGAAGTCAGAGCTGATGACAACTGCTCTCCAGGACACTCTGAGCTGCCTCTGGCACTGGCAGCAGCAGCTGCAAAGAGAAGAGGGCCCCGAGCAGCAGGCTGAGCAGGGAGCCTCCAGCAGCAGCCACACAGAGGGGCTGGGAAGGACATCCCCAGGGCTCATCCCATGAGGATGGCAGCAGGAGACCCTTCTGCTGGAGGCTGTGTGTCACCTGCTGGCCAAAGCCATCGGCACCAGCACTGCAAACACGGCCCTGGGGACTGCCCCTGGCTGCCAGGGCCTGACCTTGCTTTTCCTGGCCCCTAGAAAGCCAGCAGCCCCCAGCTTCCCTCCTGGAGGCTGTGGCTGGAGCAGCCCAAGGATGAACAGCTCTGGAAACTCCTTTTCCTTCCTGCCTTGGGAGAAAGGACTTCCCAGAGAGATGTCTGGGGTGGGGCAGCCACCACCCTGCTGGGCTGCAGAGGCTGATGGCCAACAGCCTCCCCTCAGCATCCCAGCAAGGAGGACCCTGGGCCTTGGGCTCCAGCTGGGCCTAGGGCGGGCAGGGCTCAGAGCACGACCCAGGATGGGACAAACAAGCCAAGAGGTGCAGGCCTAGCCTGAGGGGCTTAGAGAAAGGAGTTGGGGTGTAAAGGGTGAAGGTGGGAGCTGGGCTCCAAGCAGAGGTGCAGGCCATTGCTTCCTCCTGTCCAGTCTGAATCTCCCTCTTTTCGTTTCAAACCATCAGCCCTTGTCCTTGCCACAAGAGGCCCTGGGCAAAAGTCTGGCCCCAGCTTTCTTACTGGCCCCTTCAAGCACTGGAAGGAAGGGAGGAAGCAGCACAGCTGCCTTCTGAAAGCCTTTGCTGTGTAGCAGTAAGAGAAGGTTCCCCAGCTGAAGCTTTCCTTGCAGCAGAGCCAGGTCCCCCTGACCCCCTCAGCCCGGCTGTGCTCACCCTGCCCGCCCCAGGCAGCTCACCAGGCACAGCAGCATGGCTCTGTCCTCAATGCTGGCCTCCTTCTGGGGTGCAGGAGCAGCTGGACACCGCCAGGGTGCTCAGGGACAGGCAGCAGGCCCTGCTCTGGCTGCAGAGTGAGGTGGGAGGCCAGGTGGTGGGTGCTGGGGTCTGCGGGACACAGCCTGAACCTGGGCAGGGAAGGAAGGAGGGAGGGAGGAGAAGAGCTCTGCAGTGAGCAGCCCAGGGCTGTGCACAGGCCACCTCCAGAGGCCTGCTACAAACCAGGAATTCAAAGGGGCCTGGCAAGACAGCAGCACAGCAGGCACCTGGATTCCTCCCCTTCTCTGCTGGCTTTCCTTCCCTGCAGGCTTTGCTAGGAGCTTTGAAGGAGCTCAGCTCCTCTCTCCCAAAGGAGCCAGGAGACTGCCTTGGGCCAGCCCCTGGCTGAGCCTGAGGCTGAGGGAGGGATTCCCAAGAGGAGTCCCAGAGTTAACAAACACCTCTGGGCCCAGGTGTGGGGCAGAGTTGGGAGAGAAAAGGGCAAAAAGGGAACTCCTCAGCCTGGCCAAATCCTCTCCTGGCTTTTAAACACTTGGAAGTTAAACTTCCCTGGGGTGTCAGAGTGCCTCCAGAGCTGCCCTGGAGACAAAGCTTTGGCCAAGGTCTAGAACAGAAGGTGTCACTGGGGCAGGCCATCTCCTCTCTGGCTTCCAGCAGAGCTGTCCCAGGCCAGAGCTGGGCTCCCACCAGCCAGGTGCAGAGCAAAAGGAAGCAGCTCCAGAGCCCCCTGGCTCTGGGGACAGGACACCTCTGCAGCCTCCCTCAGCTGCCCACTGCACACAGGGCTGCACTTGCAGGTCCCTGCTGCCCTTCCTGCTGCAGGGAGAAGCTGAGCAGTGGGCCAGGCCCTGCCAGCTGAGCCCTCACTCCAGCACAGGACACAGCCAGAGGCAGCCCAGCCCTGCTGCCAGCACCACCCAGCTGCCACAGCAGCACCAAGCAGAGCTGTGCCTGCAGGAGCTGGCAGGAAGAGGGCATGAGCCTGGCACCCCCTGCAGCAGCAGGAGGAACCAGGGAAGCCATTTGGCTGCCTCCTCCCATGGCAGCAAGGGCCTGAGACAGGAGTGCTGCCCCAGCCCAGAGACAGCCATCCAAGGCTCAGGAGCTGAGATCACAGAATCCTGGAAGGGTCTGGGTGGGAAGGGACCTTTCAGGGTCACAGAATCACAGGGCTGGGAAGGGGCCTCTGGAGATCAGCCAGTGGAACCCCCTGCCAGAGCAGGGTCACCTAGAGCAGCTGGCACAGGAATGCAGCCAGGAGGCTTTGGAATGACCCCAGAGGAGACTCCACAGCCTCTCTGGGCAGCCTGCCCCACTGCCCCACTGCCCTCAGCATACAGAAGTTCCTCCTGGTGTCAGATGGAACTGGGGGTTTGCAGGGTGTGCCCATTGCCCCTTGTCCTCTCCCTGGGCACCACTGACAAAGCCTTGGCCAGAGCCTCCTGGCTACCCTTGAAGGCTTTAGAAGCACTGAGGAGATCTCCCCTCTGTCTTGTCTTCTCCAGGCTACAAGGCCCCAAGCCCCTCAGCCTTTCTTCACAAGGCAGCTGTTCCAGTCCCCTCAGAGCCCTTTGCTGTACCCTCTCAAGCAGCTCCCTCAGGTCTTGAGCAGGTCCTGACCCCTGGGGACCACCACTTGGTGCAGACCTGCAGCCAGACTGTGCCAGCAGCTCCTTCAGCCCTGCAGTGAGCAGGGACAGCTGCAGCTGGGGCAGGCTGCTGGGATGCTGCCAACTCCTCTCTGCACTGCTCCAGCCCTGCTCAGCCCTGGCCCCCTCACTGCCCCCCCAGCTGCTGCAGAGGAGCAGAGCTAGAGGAGTGAAGGGGCAGGGAAGGGCTGCTCCAGCTCCTGGCACAGGAGCTTCATGGCCAGGCAAGAGCCAGGAGGTCTCCTGGGCAGCGCTGGCAGGGGCAGGCAGGGCAGTTCCTGCCTGCTCACACAGGAGGTGACCCAGGACAAGAGCAAATGCTCTCAGGCTGTGCCAGGGGAGGGGGAGCACGGGCAGGAGGCACAATTTCTTCCCCACAAGGGCTGTGAAGGCCTGGCTCAGGCTGCCCAGGGCAGCAGTGAGGCCCCAGCCCCGGAGGGACTGAAAAGCTGTGGAGCTGAGGTGCCAAGGGCCATGGTTTGGGGGTGGCCTGGCAGTGCTGAGCTCACAGTTGGCCTTGAGGATCTGAAAGGGCTCTTCCAACCCAAAGGATCCTGTGATTCCACCCCCTCAGCAGAGGCAGCTCACAGCCCTGCCTGCTGCTGGGACAGTGCCCTCCTTCTCTTTCCTTCCTCCCCATTTTCCCCTCCAACCCCATCCAGGGCAGCCTGGCACAGGGCCAGGATCAGTCCCTTGTGCTCCCCCTGTCCTCACCCTGCTGGGCACCACCAGGGGCAGGCCGGGCAGGGGGCTGCAGGCAGTGCCCGTGCCAGGGCTCAGCACCACGAAGGGGAAGGGCAGCTTCCCACTGCTCTGCAGGGTCACCTCCACCTCTGTGGCCATGTCCCACAGCTGCAGAGAGGACAGAGGAGTGGGCAGTGAGACACAGGCCTGGCACTGGGCATCTCCTGCAGCTGGCACTGGGGAAAGCAAAGGGAGGCAGTGCAGCAGAGCAGCAGAGGAGAGCTGGACACTTGACTCCCAGCTTCACCTGGGCAGCCCCAGCCACAAGGGACCTCTTGGCCCTGCACAGGAGCTGAGCTTTGGGGCACCCTGCAGAGGCACAGCACCAACCACCCAGAGATCAGGCATGAAAGCAGAGAGGAGCTGAGCTCTCTGCACCTTGAGGGGGCCTCAAACCCTTGGCTGGAGCAAAGCAGCTGGCACCAAGACATCACAGAGGCAAAGGCACCTGCAGAGCTGGCAGGGACACAGGGCAGACAGAGCAACAAGCACAGGGCCAACAGCTGGAAACAGCTGGGGGGTGAACTGAAGAGGGAAGGGGGGGTGACTCTGGGACATGCCCCCCAGGATGGTGACTGGCAAGCCCAGGAGGGCTTCCTCTGGGCTCTCTGTTGGTGCTGACCCAAGAGCACTGAAGCAGCCCCTCCCTGCAGCTCAGGCTTGAGCAGCAGCTCAGCAGCTGCTGTCTGCAGGCCACAGCCCTCTGGAGGGCAGCGCTGGCCTCCTGCCCCCCCCAGGAGGCACCTCCAGGTGCCTTGAAGAGGAGGACTTCCCAGCTTAGGTGGGGTGCAGCTTGGAAGCAGGATGCATCACGCCAAGGTGGTGCTGCCAAGCCCTGGAGCCAACAGAGCAGCTGGCCCTAGCCCCAGGCAGGCAGCCCCCAGCAGCCAGCAGCCTGCGGGCCCTGCGGCCCCACGGCCAGCTCCCTGCTGCTCCCTCCCAGCCAGCACCTGGGGAGGGGAGGAGAGGCTGAGCAGGGAGAGGGAGGCAGGAGAGCAGCCATGGCCTGGGGCACAGGGCAGATGTGGCTGGAGGGGCCTCTTCCTCCAGCACAGGCAAAGTCAGCCTGGCCTCCTCCTGCATCCAGCCCAGGCACCAGAGGAGACACCAGGGGCAAAACCTTCTCCCAGCCTCACCACCTCATGCCCACGTGGAAGTCACCTGGGAGGGCTCCTGACAGCAAGAAATTGACTTTCAAGCCTCTCTTCCTGCCTGGAGAATCACAGCAGGTGCTGAGCTGAGAGGCCTTGCAGCCAGGGGGCCTCCAGCCCAGCTCCTCTGCCTCCTGCTGCTCCTCACTCTCTGGTTTGCACTCTGCTGTCTCTCCAGATGCTGCAGCAGCAGCTGCTGGCAAATGTCCTCTCCACCACTTGTTAGTGACAAGAGGAATGACCTGAAGGCTCTGGCCAGCAGCTCAGGGGACATTCTCCTGCCCCTCTGTCCCAGTGAGGCTACAGCTGGAGTCCTGCCTCCAGTGCTGGGCTCCCCAGTTCCAGAGAGGCAGGGAACTGCTGGAGAGAGTCCAGGGGAGGCTGCAAAGATGCTGAGGGGCCTGGAGCAGCTCTGGGAGGAGCCCTGGGGCTGTTGAGCCTGGAGAAGAGCAGCCCCAGAGGGGAGCTGAGCAATGCTCAGCAAGAGCTAAAGGCCTGTGGGGGGCAAGTGGATGAGGCCAGACTCTGCTCAGTGGTGTCCAGCCACAGGAGAAGGGAGAAGGGCACAAACTGGAACCCAGGAGGTTCCACCTGAACTAGAGGAGAAAATTCTTTGCTGTGAGGGTGCTGGAGGCCTGGGGCAGGCTGCCCAGAGAGAGTCTCCTCTGCAGAGCTTCCAACCCCCCCTGGCCATTGTGATCCTGGGCTACCTGCTGTGGGTGCCCTGCTGGAGCAGGGGGGTCGGACTGGGTGATCTCCAGAGGTCCCTTCCAACCCCCCCATGCTGGGGTGCTGGGAATGCCCTCCAGAACTGCTGCAGCCCTGTGCCATGTCCTGCATGGCCTCTCCATGCCCAGCTGTGTGGAGGGATGGGAGGCCACTCTGTGAGCAGTGCTGGAGGCCAGCAGTGGCAGTCAAGGCTGTGGAACTGCTTCTCACACTGCAAGGCTGGCAGCCAGGCAGCTTCCCTCTTCCCTCCCCCAGTCCCAAGCTGAGGGGCTCTGTCTCTGTCAGCTTCATCAACTGCTTGATCCCAGCTGGGCTGGGAGCTTCCACAGCACCTCCCAGCTCCACAGCCCTGGACAGCAGCAGCAGCAGCAAAGCAAGCACCAAGGGCTGCTCTGGGTGAGAGCACTGCTGCAGGCTCCAGCACCTCATCAGGCCAGGGGCAGCTGAGCTGGGAGCTGGGAGCAAATCAAGTCTGGCTATGGCCATGGCATCTGCTGAGTGTGGCTCCAAGCCCAGCCACAGGTGAGGCCTGGGCTCCATCTTCACCTCCTACACACAAGCTTGCAGGAGCAAGCTGAGAGTCCTGGCAGAGACCTTGAGAGGGCATTTTGTACCCTTGTGCCAGTCCAGCTCTGCTCCCTCCTGCCCAAAGAACACCTGAGAGCCTCCTGCCTGGACAGGGTAGGGTCCCCAGGACCAAACCAGGGACAGAGCTGCCAGTCAGACTCCCAAACAGGCAAAGGAGGACTGAGGAAGTGCTTGGCCCAGCTCTCCAGTGGTGCTTTGGTTTCCTCCTGGGCACTCCTGGCTGCTGCAGAGCTGAGGATCTCCACCAGGCCATTATTCTCAAGACACCTTCCTGAAGGAGGCAGCTGAGATGCTTTCCTGCCTGGCAGCAGCTGGCAGCTCATCTGTAACCTCAGAGGTGCCTCCTTGCCAAAGGAGCCTTGGCTCTGGCCTGAGCCCTGTGTATGAGAGAGGCTTCTGGGAAGCAGCAGGCAGGGCTGAGTCTTCTGTGCCAGTGCCCCTCCTGCCCCCTGCCAGCTCCCTGCCAGGCTCTGCAATCCCAGCCCTTGGCTAAGGCTGGGAGGTGCCAACGAGTGGGGCTGAGCAGCTGGCCCCTGGGGATCAGGCCTTGGCTCCACACAGAAGGAAGCTCAAAGCCTTCCCAGCAGCAAGCCTCATTCCACCCTGCAGAACAGCCCCAAGGCAGGAGCCCTGTGTCCAGCTGCCAGCTGCTGCCCCTCCTGCTCTCAGGGCCCTGGCAGGGAGGGTGGCAGCAGCATGGCTCTGCTGGCAAGCTGGGAGGCAGGACAAGCAGCAGGTGCCCCAGAGAATGTACCTCTGCCTCCAGGGAGTCCTTGGCATCTGCTGGCTGCTGGGCAGGATCCCCAGCTGCTCCCAGGGCCTGGGCTGGCTGCTCCACACCCCCAGCCCTGGAGCTGCTCCCGGCAGAGGCCCAGTGCCGCCAGCAGGCTCCCTGCGCCTGGGCTGGGAGGCTGCACCTGGAACAGAGCAGCCCTGTGAGCAGGGACTGCAGGGGGAGGCAGGGGAGACTGCCCCAGCAGCTCCTCACTGGGCTCTGCTCTCTGAGCTCAGCAATGGCTCTGAGCCAGCAGCTCCACAACAGCAGGGAGCAGGGCAGGGCTCGGGGCTGCCAGGGGTGAGGTTGGCACAGCAGAGCTGTGGGCACCTGGCTGCTGGCAGAGGGAAGAGGCCAGGGCTGGGTGCCCTGTGGGGAGGCAGAAAGGGCACCAGGGAGGGAGAGCAGACACACACTGTGCAGAAAGGGAGTCTGAAGAACCAAAGGGGCAGAGCCCAGGAGAGGCCTTCCAGTACTGCCAGTGGCCTACAAGGAGGCTGGGGACAGCCTTTGGAGCAGGGCTTGCTGTGACAGGACAAGGGGGGCTGGGGGGGAACTCAAAGAGTGATTCAGAGCAGATGGAAGGAAGCCATTCCTGGTGCTGAGGAGAGTGAGACACTGGCCCAGGATCCCTGGTGGCAGCCTCTGGGGTGGCTTAGCCTGGAGCAAAGGAGGCAGAGCAGAGCCCTCCTGGCTCTCCACAAGTCCCTGCAAGGAGGCTGGAGCCAGCTGGGGCTTGGGCTCTGCTGCCAAGGAACAAGTGACAGCACAAGAGCAATGGCCCCAGGCTGTGCCAGGGGAGGGGCAGTGCCAATCATTCCTAGAGTTGCTGTGCCCACCAGGAAAAGGCTCAGGGCCAGACCTGGCCACTCTGGGCTGCTGCTCCTCCAGGGGGCTGCTTGCAAACCCTGCTGCTCCCAGCTCTGGCTGGGCAGAACCAGCTCCTGGAGCAAGGCTCCTCCTGTGGAGCTGGAGCCAGCAAAGCACATGCAAGGGGCTGGAGGCACCTGGAGGGAAGAAGGGCTGCAAGGAAAGTGCTGGTACCTGGCTGTGAGGGGCAGTGGCAGCAGCTCCTGGCCCACACCATCCACATCCACCACCAGTGCCAGCTCGAACAAGCCCCGGGTGCTGGAGCACAGGGTGACCTGGGGGGAGAGCAAAGCACCAAACACTTCAGCACCCCCACAGCTGCTCTCCTGCCATTCCCAGGCCATGGGAAGCAAGGGAGGACTTTGCCCTTGTGCTGCTCCAGGGGCAGAGCACAGGGCCTGGGAGCACCAGAAGGCTGCTGGCAAGAGCTGCCATGGGAAATGCCTGTGGCAGCTCCCAGGCCATGTGTGAGAGGAATGCAGGCAGCAGCAGGGCCAGCTGCCACTCAGCACTGCATGGCCAGGCCACAGCAGAAGTGCAGGGCAGAGCTGCTGACTGCAGCAGAACCACTCCAGCTTTGCAGGGGGAAGCTGCTGCAGAAGCTGGGCCCAGCAGAACCTGCTCAGCTCACAGCCACCACAGCTTCTGCAGTGCCACTGCAGGGCACTGCAGGGAGTCCAACTCCTCCTGCCCATAGCACAGCAGAAAGAAGAGCAGGCAGAGAAGCTAACTGCTCCCTACAGCCACCTCTCTCCCTGGCACAGCCTCCTGCTGCCCTCAGCCTTCCTCTGCCCAGCTGCAGGCCAAGGAATCAGCCTAAGCAGCTCTGAAAAGCTCAGCAGTGGCTTCTGGCCTTGAGCCTGGGGGGCAGGAGCTGCAGCTGCTGCCTGCAGGCCCCAAAGGCTGCTCCCTCAGGCAAGTCCCAGAGCAGCAGAGCCAGCAGCAGCCCAGCCCTGCTGCAGGGCTCTGCCTGGCCTCACACTGCCAGCCAGCAGCACTGCAGCCCTCTCCCAGAGCAGGGAAGCCTCAGCCCCAGCTGCCGAAGCCCCTCCGGCCCCACTCCTCCCTACCTGCACGGCCAGGAAGCTCAGGGCAGGGCTGGAGCCTCTGCCAGGGCTGATGGGGACCTGGCAGGGCCTGAGGCACCTCCTGGCTCTCCTCTCCCAGGAGGGCAGAGAGGTGTCCAGCCCCTGGGCAGCGCCGGGCACGCCGGGCTCTGCCGCGCCGGCCCCGGGCACGCGGAGGGCGAAGGCCAGGGGCAGCGGGGAGGGGTTGGGGTGGCCACAGGACAGGCTGGGAGGGAAGCCTAGGAGAAAGGAGACAGCTCTGCACCTCTGCACACAGCTCCTCTGCCTCCTGCTGCCAATAGCCTGGCATGGGCAGACTACCCTCGGCCTTTGGCTCCCTTCACTCTGAGCTGCAGCTGCCGGGGAAGCCAAGCCAGGGGCAGCTCTGCACAGAAGGACCTGGCACTGCTGGGGGACAACAAGTTCCCCATCAGGCAGCCAGGGGCCCCATGGCCAAGAAGGCCAAGGCTGCTCTCAGGAGAGTGTGGCCAGCAGGGCACAGGGAGCAATAGGAGCCTTCAGCTGCAAAGGCCTTCTCCAGGCCAGCAGCTGAAGAGGACTCTTCTCCTCTTGGACCCCAGGGCTCTGCCTGCTGGGATCCCTCTGGGTTTGTCTGTTCAGAAGGAAACCAAGAGACAGAGCAGGGAGGGAGGGAGGGGAGGGTGCAGCTCAGCAAAGCCAGCAGCTCTCTCAGCAAAGGCCAGCAGCAGGAGGAAAACAGAGAGGCATCCTGGCCAGGCTGAGCACAGCTCCTCAACCAGCCCAGAACTGGCTTCCCCTGCACACCTGAGAGCCCCTCAGGAAAAAGCCTTCTGTGAGCCTGAGCTGAAGCAGCAGAACCTGCATCTCAGTGCTCAGGCAGCAGAGCTGGGCCTCTGCTGGGCAAGGAGAAGGAGCCCAGGGCTCTGAGCACAGCAGGGCCTGAGGCAGAGCTATTTCTTGGCCACATTACCTGGCAGTGCCAAGCAGTGGCCCTCCCAGCACCAACCAACATCTCCCACTGCAGCTCAGGGTGGGAAATGGTGTCCAAGCCTGGCAACATTTACCCACAGCAGCTATGGGCCAGGCCAGAGCTTCAGCTCCCTTCCTCTGCAGTCCCAGCCCCTGGGCCCTGCTGGGGCTGTCACAGCCACCCTGCTGCCAAGGACTGGCAGCCTGGGGCTGATCAGACCATGAGGGACCCCACAAGACACTGCTCTGCCAGTCCTTTGGGCCTCTCTGACCTCAGGATGGCAAAGCACTGCCCAGGCAGCCTGCAGCCCTGCTTTCAGCTCCTGAAGGCTGCTCTGGAGGGCCAGCAGTGCTGGAGGCTCTGAGGCTCCACTCTGGGGCTGCAGAGCCCTCAGGCTGTGCTCCAAGGCCAGGCCACACTCAGCACAGGAGACGTCCCCGAGGCGCAGGCAAGGGACAGCCAAGGGCAGAGGGGGTGCAGAGACACAGCCCCTGTGGGGACACAGCAGAGGAGGCCTTGGCTTGGCTGCAGAGCCCTGCAGAGCCTGCAGCTTGCACTGCTGCTGCCACGCTGCAGAGCTGCTCCCACAGCACAGGGGGCTGCACTCAGCCTCTCACCTGACAGCCAAGGGCCCAGGCTCAGGGCATCCTTCCACACTGCACCTGAGCTCCTCTCTGAAGTGCCCCAGGACAGTGGGACAGAAGCAGACCTGGAGGAGTTGGAACTCCTCTGGCAAAAGGAGGCCCTGACAGGGGCAGCAGCTGCAGCAGGAGCCCAGAGCTGGAGCTGGAGCTGCAGGAGGCATGGATGGCTCCTCTGCTGTGCAGGAGCACCTGCAAGACATCCAATGGAACCCCCTGAGGAACCTTCTTTCCTTCCAGGAGGCTGACTTGTGTCCTGACCAAGCACCTCCCTGCAGGCTTACACCAGCCCTGATGGGGGCTGCAAAGAGCCCAGCCCCAGCTGCTCTGGCTGGGCAGAGAGAGACTTGGCTTTCCCCCTCCCAGGAGGGGGGGTCCCCTGGCTCCAGGGTGGTCTATGCCACTCCCCCTCCCTGCCCAGCAAGCCTTGCTAGGCAGGCCAGACCTCTGCTCCTGCCCTGTCTTTCCCCTGCACATCCACTGCTGCACACAAGGCTCCCCACTGCTCCTGCATCCCCCACCTGCTGCTCCCTGCTGCATCCACACCTCCTGCAGAGCTGCAGCCCCTGGCACCAAGGGAATCCACTGCCAGCTGGGGCTGCCTTTGGCTGCTTTGCCATCTGCCCCTCACCCTGTGCCTTTGGAACCTGCCCTGTTACTGAGAGATAGCTACATGGAGAGTTCAGCAATGACCTTTTCTACTTCCAGACAGACTCCAGACCATTTCTGTCCTGATCTTCCCTCTCCTTTCTCCTGCCTGATTTGCTTGGCCTTACCAGGAAAGGGAGAGGGGGAGGGAACCTCAACCAGCTTCCATTTGGGCCTTTGGACTGCAGGTCAAGCCCACAGCAGCACAAGCTGACAGCTGGGAAAGGCAGAGGATGCTGCCTGCTGCTGCTTGGCAGAAGCCAAAGGCAAGTTCAGCCTTCGGGGGTTTGATGCACAGCAGCCAGGACTTCACAGAATGAATCCTGGACTGGCTTGGTTGGAAGGGACCTTCGAGCTCAGCCAGTTCCCACCCCCCCAGAGGCAGAGCCCCCTCCCACCAGCCCAGGCTGCTCAAGGCCTCATCCTGCCTGGCCCTCAGCACCTGCAGGGAGGAGGCAGCCACAGCCTCCCTGGGCAGCCTGTGCCAGGCTCTCCCTACTCTCACTGAAGACTCTTCCTCAGCTCCAGTCTCAAGCTGCCCTCCTCAAGCTTCAGCCCATTCCCTCTCCTCCTCTCTCCCGGCCCCTGTCCAAAGTCCCTCCCCAGCTCCCCTGGAGCTACTTCAGCTGCTGGCAGGCTGCTCTGAGCTCTCCCTGGAGCCTTCTCTTCCCCAGGCTGAACAGCCCCAGCTCCCACAGCCTGTCTCCACGGTGGGACTTCACCCCCAGCCCTGCCAGCCCCTGCTGCTCACCTCAGAGCTGTTGCTGGCTCCAACCAACAGCTGCCCAGTGCCCAGCTGCTCAGGGCTGAAGCGGGGCCAGGGCCCTCGGCCTTCCCCTTGGGTGTGCAGAGGCAGCCTGGCCTCACAGCCTGGGGAGAGAGTTCCATTGGATGACTCCTTGAGGGCTGGAGGTGGGAAGGGACCTTCCAAGCTCAGCCAGCCCAAGCATCAGCACTCAGCAAGCACAGCAGGGAGCTCTGAGCCCCAAGCAACCTGCCCTGAAGTGGTTCCAGCAGTGGGGCACCTACCCCTCCCTGGGCAAGTTGGGTCAGGGTCTCACCACCCTCAGTGTCAAACCTTCTGGAGGTATGAGGAGGTCAGCCAAGGGGCTTGGGGGAATCAAGCAGCAGCATTAACTGACTGCCTAGTTAAACCTCCTGGCTTTCCTCTTTCAGCTCACAGGGACCTGGACTCTGGGCCAGTTTCTGCCCTGGGGGCACAGGGGATCCCCCCTGGGGGCACAGGGGGTCCCACCCCGGCAGAAGAGCCAAGGGGAGCCTCTGCTCATCTCACTTGGGAGCTGGAGCAGCATTTGGATCCTTTCTAGGAGCTCCAGACAGCTGCAGCGCCCCCTGCAGGGCTGCGGCAGCACAGCAGCACCCAGAGAGCATATCGGGCTCAGGAGCCCAGGGCAGCAACAGGGACAAAGCAAAGCTCTGCTGCAGGCAGGGACAGCACAGCCCCAGGGCACCTGTGAGCAAGGCTCTGCCTCAGCATCAGCTCTGCTGAGCCAAGGCTGGGGGCAGCATTTGGAGGTCACAGCTCCGCTCCCCACTTACTCCTCCAGGGCCTGCTGAGGCTGACACTTCTCCTGGGGCCTGAGCTGGGCTTCTCCTGCCCCAGGAGGAGTTTGACACCTCTCCAAGGAGGCACTGAGCACCTCCTGCCCAAGCCCAAGAGCCTTTTAGTCCTGGAGCTGTGAGGTGTGGGATGGAGATGGGGAGAGGACAGTGCAGCAAAAGGGTCTGAGGCCAGCCCAGGGAGAAGCAGAGCAGGGGACAGAGGAGTGCCAGAGGCCCTGGGCGGGCACCACAGAGTCTGGCAGAGCCCTGCCCTCCTCCTGCCACCCCTCAGGCACAGCACTGGCTGGGAACCAAAGCTCAGCCTCTGCAGGGGGCAGCCAGGGACACAGGGTGCAGGCAGGCAGTGCCCAGCACTGAGCTGTGTGGCAGTGCAGGCTCAGGCAGTGGTCCCCGGGCCGCAGGGCAGGAGCTCCCCAGCCCCCTGCACGGCGTCCCCAGCCCCCAGAGCTCCCAGCCAGGGCTCAGCAGAGAATGGGCTGCAAGAGAGAGGCACAGCAGGGCTGCTGCAGAGACCTGGGCACCACAGCCCTGCTGCAGGCCACTGCTCTGCAGCTGCCTTCTGCAAGCAAGGAGAACCCAGCCACAGGCAGCAGGATCAGAGAACCTTTCTGGCTGGAAGAGATCTTTCAGCTCAAGGCCAACCATGCTCCCATTGCTAGGTCACCCCCAAACCATGGCCCTCAGCACCACACCAACCCCCCAGGGATGGGGACTCCACCACTGCCCTGGGCAGCCTGGACCAGGCCTTGACAGCCCCCAAGGGGAAGAAATGGTTCCTCATGTCCCAGCCCAAAGCTTCCCTGCCACAACTGAGGTCATTTCCTCGTGGTCCATCACTTGCTCCTTGGCAGCAGAGACCAAGCCCTGCCTGGCTCCTTTCAGGGAGCTGAAGAGAGACAGAAGATCTCCCCTCAGCCTCCTCCAGGCTAAACACCCCCAGGTCCCTCAGCTGCTCCTCACAAGACTTTTGCTCTAGACCCTTCACCAGCTCTGTTGTCCTTCCTGGACCCACCCCAGCACCTCAGTGTCCTCCCTGCAGTGAGGGGGGCAAAAGTCATTGCAGTGCTCAGGGTGTGAATCCAGCACCCATTGCAGGGTACACTTCCCTGCTCCTGTTGGCCACACCATGGCTGACCCAGGCCAGGATGCTGTTGGCCTGCCCAGCCACCTGGGCACAGGCTGCCTCAGCTTCAGCCTCTGTTGCCCAGCACCCCAGGTCCTTGCTGGGCATCTTGCCAGCCACCCTCCCCCCAGCCTGCAGTGTTGCAGGGGGTTGCTGTGACCCAGGTCCTGGACCTGCCACTTGGCCTTGATGAACCTCATGCCATTGGCTTGGCCTTTGATCCAGCCTGGCCAACACTGCTGCCAGCTTGGGCCTGTCTGCAAACTGACTGAGGCAGCCTCCATGTCCTCACCCAGGGCACTGACAGAATGTTCAGGAGAACTGGCCCCAGCACTGAGCCTTGGGGAACACCACTGGGGACCAGACAGCCAGTGGAGTTAGCTCCATCCACTGCAGACAGCAGAAGGAAAACCAACCCCAGGGGATCAGAAAGAGAGCTCCTGGCTCAGTGCTGAAGAGATTCAGCCCTCAGAGGGTCCTAGAGTAGAGAAGGACACCAGGTGCCCCACACACTGCATCCAGCTCCCTGCAGTGAGGCTGCAGAGCCCAGCTGCTGGCAATGCCACCAGAGCAGGGCTGCTGGGGAGCACAGGGGTGGAAGAGCTGCTGGCACTCAGAGCCTCACCCTGCCTTGCTGCCACCCAGAAACCTCCCCTCAAGAGCTGCAAATGGCAAGGCACCTCCTGGGCCAGGAGATCCCAGCCTAGGAAGCAGCCAGGGCCAGTCAGAGCCTGGCCTGAAGAGCAGAGCAGGATGCTGAGCTCCTCACCTCCGAGTGCTGGTGCTGTAGGGAGCCTCCTTGGGCTCTGTTTCTGCCCTTGGATCCTGCAGCTCCTCCCAGACACTGCTCTCGGGAATCTCCGCTGGCTCTGGCCACTGGCCTGCCCCCTGCCCCTCAGCCTGCTCAGGGCTAGCTGAGGCATCTTTCTAATTTGAGGAGTTGCTGAAGGAGGAGACTAACTTCTAAGCCTTCTTTTGAGCCTCTGTGAGCAGCACCACTCAGCCCTTTCCCTCTGCTGCCTGCTGCTCTGCCTCTGCACATCTCGGCTTCTGCTTTTGCTTCTTTCTCCCTGCAGCTCCTCTTCTCCTTCACCTCCTTCTCTTTGTCCTCTGACTTATTGTCATAGTTTGGGCTGGGTGCCCTCTGCCCCAGGGGTGTTTCCTGTGTCCAGAAGTCCATCCCAGTGGGTGGACTCAGGAAATTAGGTATTTCTACCATAATCCCTTGCACCACTACAAATTTTGCGGTGGGGTCTGGCACTTCCTCTTTCCTTCCCTCTCCGAGACTTGGTAACTGGGGGAGAGATCTCCCGGCCATGGCCTGAGTGGGCCCAAGGCCACAGGGAGATGGGCAGTCTCAGGCCTGGCCAGCTGAGACTAGCCCAGCAGAGGGAGGGGGAAGAAGGAGCCCTGGGGGTTTTGCATGCACCCTCAGGTGGGGATGGGATCTTTCTTTGTCACTGCGCTTTGGGTTTTCTGTAACATTCACTGCTTTCTATTTAAACTTTCATCACTTTTGCAATCCGTTTGCCTGAGTCGTTATTTCTGCCTGTGGTGGGGAGGGGATCTGCCCCAACCCATTACATTTTGGCGCACCAACGTGGGGCCAACTGCAGCTCGGATTGCAAAAGATGGAGAGTTTAAATTTAGTTCTGGGCGTCGGTTTGGGTTTGGAAAGTTGGGGCTCAGGTTTTGTGTTACCGGGGCGACTGTGTGAACTCCTGTGGACTGCAGAAGGATAGCTGGTGCGTGGCTGATGGCATGGAATTCCCTCCTGTTGTTTGGGAACAGCGAGGGGTGGTTCTTTCTGTGACTTTCTGCCCAGGGTAGCTTAAGAATGCTCGAGTAGCCTAAGAAGGCGAGACCTGCCTTCTCCTCGTTCTCTGCGGAGCGGCAGGGAGCGGAGGAGGGGCAGCGGCAAGCAGAGCGTGGTCGGCCCGCGGCCGCTGCGGGGAGCGGACACCCGCGGCGAGCGGGCAAGCGACTGCTGGAGGTGACTCGGACTCTGCATCGCGGCGACAGAGACGGCGGGGGCCGGGCCGGGCCGCGTTCAAGCGGCGGCGGCGGCACCGCCCGAGCCGGGCTGCGTTCAGGCGGCGGCGGCAGCTGTAAATCTTTCCCTGGTGTTTTCGGACGTGTTCCGAAAATGGCGCCGAGCACCTGGCTCCGCCTCCCTGCTTCTTCAGCGGGCTGTGGCGCAGCTCCTCCCTCTTCCGGGGGTGGAGGTTGTGCAGCCGGATGCTGTCCTGCCTCGGTACGCGAGCGCCCAGCCGGGGGGTGCGGAGTGCCTCTGACATGCATCCGTGTAGCTTTGGTCCGCGTGAAAGCGGTTGGCTGCGGCACCCTGGATGGATTGAAAAAGGCAGTCGTGGAGCCGGATTGTTCCGACTGGCCTGCCCCAGGGGTGGAGAATTTGCCGCTGAATAGGAGAGTAAAGGCTTGGCTGAGAAGTTGTGAGGTATTTCCAGGTGACCAGGATGTCCCAAGGAGTCCACAAGGAATTCACGCTGCAGGAGAAGGACTGCGTCGCTGGGAGGTTCCATCACATGAGGAAGAACAACTGGAATGGACTGATGCTTGAGCCTGAATGAGAGACTGTTTGAGTGGACGCCCAGATGAAGATATGGACTCTGCCGGACATGTCATCAGAAGTTTTCTGATCTGATGATGTGTTTGGGTGCAGGGATTATAGTATGAAATAAGGGGTGGCTCCTGTCGTAGTTTGGGCTGGGTGCCCTCTGCCCCAGGGGTGTTTCCTGTGTCCAGAAGTCCATCCCAGTGGGTGGACTCAGGAAATTAGGTATTTCTACCATAATCCCTTGCACCACTACAAATTTTGCGGTGGGGTCTGGCACTTCCTCTTTCCTTCCCTCTCCGAGACTTGGTAACTGGGGGAGAGATCTCCCGGCCATGGCCTGATTGGGCCCAAGGCCACAGGGGGATGGGCAGTCTCAGGCCTGGCCAGCTGAGACTAGCCCAGCAGAGGGAGGGGGAAGAAGGAGCCCTGGGGGTTTTGGATGCACCCTCAGGTGGGGATGGGATCTTTCTTTGTCACTGCGCTTTGGGTTTTCTGTAACATTCACCGCTCTCTATTTAAACTCTTCACTACTTTTGCAAGCCGTTTATCTGAGTCGTTATTTCTGCCTGTGGTGGGGAGGGGATCTGCCCCAACCCATTACACTTATCCTCAAGATGTCTTTTCAGCCTTGATTGCTGCTTGCTGACTTCAGACACCTTTGTGCTTTCCCTTTCCCGGGGGGCAGCATCTTTACCCCTGGCTGGCTTCTCTCTCTCAGGCTTAGGTTTCCCTGGGGCCCGGCCGAGCGCTCCCGGCTGTGGTTTCCGCCTCGCCTGCAGCCTCTCTTGCTTGGCTGACTCTGCTTTGCCAGCCTGTGCTGCTTGCTTTGCCTCAGCACCAGGCTGACCCTTCCTGTCTGCTGCCAATTCTGTCCTCTGAGCTTGCTCTGGAGCTCCAGGGGGATGTTGGAGCCTCCTATCAAGTGTGGGATCCCTGAGGACTCTTTTGAGACCACGCTGTGGAGGACTTGGGCAGGGTTGGTTCTCCTCAGGGTGCACAGCAGTCTGAGCAGGGCCTTTAGCTGCCAGATGAGCTGTGGCAGCCCTGGGCTGCTCAGCAGGGGCTGGAGCTGCAGCTGCAGGAGATGATCCTTGCTGAACACCAAGAGAGGCAGCCTGCAAGACAAGACAAATCCACCACTGGGCTGCCTGGCACAGCTCTGACTCTGAGCTGCTCAGATCCTCTCTGCAAACCAAAGCCACTAACAGAAGGGCCTTGAAAGCTGTGAGGTTCAGCCACTGCACTGCTGAGGAGCCCTGCACTGCTGAGGAGCCCTGCACTGCTGAGGAGCCCTGCACTGCTCATTACCAGCACTGCAGCCATGCAGCCCCCTTACAAAAGTTCCACTTCAAGCCCAAGGCAGAATCAGGGCCACAGAGCAGCACTGCAAGCTGTGTCCCTTCACACAGGGCCTCACTGCAGCCTTCCTGCTTCTCCCCATCCCTCCTGCTCAAGGCCACTCAGCTGCCCAGCCCCTGATACACTTTCCCTCTTTCTGCCCTTCTAAGGCTTTGCCTCCAGCTGGCAGCACATCAAACCTTCAGTTACAAAGGCAGAGCCCTGCAGCTCAGCTGCCATCTTCAGAGGGTGGCATCGAACCAGCCTGGCCTGAGGAGGCAATGGACTTGATTGCCAGCAGCCAGGCCTCCTTGTCCTTCCTCAGAAGAGAGAGTGGAGGAAGCCTGGCTTGCTGTGAGCCACAAGAAGGGCTGGAAGAGGAGGAGCACAGGCAGGGATCATTGTGGAGGCAAACTCAGGGCCTTTCTTTGCCTCCATTTGGAGGGCAAGTCTTAGTTTTGAGGTCACCAAATCCTGCCCAAGCCCCCCAGGTGAACTGGCATTGCTCCACTCCTCACAGAGCTCTGCTTCCCAGGCAGCAGCACAAGCTGATGGCTGGCAGCTCCCAGGACAGCCAAGAACTGTCCCAAAGAGCCTGAGACCCCCCCCAGAAAAGTGTCACCACCTGTGCTGCTCACCTGTGCTGGGGCCTGCTCCAGCTCTGAGAGCTTTGGCCGCAGCTCCAGCAGCTCCTTTTCCTTCTCAAGCACTTGCTGCCTCAGCAGCTGCTCCTGGGGCAAAGGCTGCGCTGGAGGAGCAGAGGCAGCAGCCCTGGCACAGGCAGGTGCAGTGCATTCCTCTGCCTAGAAACAGAGCAGAACCTCTTACACTGCAAATCCTGAGGGAGCCAGGGAGCCCTGCAGCTGCTTTGCTTAGAACAAGGTCAGCCAGCCCCAGCCTCACCCTAACACCCCCACGGTCCCCATGCTCAGCTCACTCCAGCTCCCCTACCTGCTGCCACCACTGCACTGGAGCTCACTCTGTGCAGCTGGTGGAAGCTGCACTGTTCATGCACAATGGAACCAAACTCATTGGAAACCTTTGCCCCCCCTCCAATTTGCTGTTGTGACAGGGGGACATCACCTAACAGTTCATCCATCTCCATCCTCCAGAGCACAGGTTTGAAACAGGCAAACCAAGCCCCCCGCAGTGCTCTGCATTCAGGAGTGCCTCTGCCCTGCCTCCACAGCCCAGGCCCTGCACTCCTGAGGCCCTGCACTCCTCAGGCACTGCACTGCCAACAAGCAGCCTCCAAACAAGGATGGCTGCTCTGGGACCGGCTGTCCTACAGCAGGCACACAAACTGACCCAGGCAGCTGCAGGCTGAGGGCTCACAGGGCTGCCAGCAGCACTCCCATCTGCAGGCAGAGGTGGCACTGGCCAAGCAGCATCTAATGCCTTGACTCTGACATCCAGGGCATGCAGCTTCTGCAGGGGGAACACCCTGTCCCACGTCAAGCGCAGGAGGAACAGACTCTTGCGAGTCTCTGTGTCCCCCTGCAGCAACAAAGCAACCCCAGGGCTGCCTCAGCTCCTGCCAAGCACAGCCTGCAGCTCTGCTGCCAGAAGGAAGGCTGCATTCATGTCCTGTTGCTCTCAGCACTGGCATTTCAACACGCTGGCCTGGCTGTGCAGCAGCTCTCAGCAGTGCAGCTCACACTCCCATGCCAAGGGAATCAGGCAGCAGCCTCTGAGGCAAGCAATGAGCCCAGGGGCTTGTGCTCAGCTCTCCAGCCCCTGCAGGACTTTTCCCCACCAGATGCCAGAGCAGGGCTAGCAGTTACAACTCATCCAGTTCTGCTTCAGGTCAGCTGCACCATCAGACCCATCTGTGAGACACAGATCCAACCTCCTTGCAGGCTCAGTGCCCACTTGACTGCTTCAAACCACCAGCAGGGACCAAGGCTCTCAGTGCAGAGCCAGGCCAGAGATGCAGAAAAGCCAAGCAGTTTGTGTGGTTCACCACCCAAGCAAAGCCAGCCCTGGGCACAGTGCTCATTGCCCAGGCACAGCTTTGGGCTGCAGAACTCTTCTGAGGTGCAGAGACCTTCTCAAAGACAGAGAGAAAGGTTTCCACCAGGTTTGGGGCAAAAGCCTGCAGGTATGCTCCTCCCACATTCTTGAGGATGGAGTCCATCAGGTGCAGAGCAGGGAGCTTCTGGCATGGAGAAGCCTGGAAGCATGAGAAGAGAGGGAGAAGTTCAGCACAACCAAAGCACCTCTGAAGCATTGCACACACAGGGATTGCCAGGCTCAGACACCTCAGAGCCAGCACTTCAGCAGGGTTGGAACACTGAGGTTTTCTCTTGCAGGCAAAACCAGCTCCTGGGACAGGCCTGCAGACAGCTTTTAACCCCCACACTTCTGGGCAGGCTGCAAACCAGCCCTTGGCCGACTGCTGCCCTGCCCTGCCCCTCTCCTGCCTCACAGCAGGACATCTCCCCAGGCCCTCCTCGCCCTCCAGGCCCCCCCAGCCCGCTGGCTCCAGCTGGTGCCCCCAGCAGCACAGCTAGGAGCAGCAGGCAGGGGAACTTCCAAACCTTGGCCGCCTGTGCCTCCACCAGGGAGACAATGCTGCTGGCAAAGGCCACGTTCTGCTGGGCCAGGACGGTCAGCTTGGCGATGCAGGACTTGCTGCTGCGTGTCAGGCACTGCAGCTGTGCCCAGTAATCCTGGCACACAGCTGACACCTCTCTCCTGGCTGCTGGGGACTCAGCAGGCAGCTCTGGCAGGCTGGTTCTGCTCAGCAGCTCCGACCCCATCCCAAACGCACTGTGGGCCACAGGGCCTCCCACCTCCTCCAGCACAGGCAGCTGCTTCCCTGGCAGCAAGTCTGGTCTCTAGACAGGGAGAGCACTTCAGTGACAAGTCCAGGAGCCAAGGACACGGCGACCCTGCCCTCCCCAGCCCTCCCCAGCCCCATGCAGGCCTTGGCTCTGCAGGATGCCTCCTGGAAACCCTCCTCCCCTGTGCCTGCCTCCCTGCCAGGCTGCGGCCCCCCTGCCCTGGCAGAGCAGACAGAGGGGCAGCAGCTCCCAGCACCCAGGAGCACTGGCCAAGAGCAGCCCTCAGGGCTCCCCTGGCCCACCCCTGCTGAAGACAGGAGCCCCCTGGTCGCAGTTTCCCTGACCTCCTTTGGGACGCTGCCAGTGCGGCTGGGCAGGCTGGGGGCAGCCTTGGCAGTGGGCCCCTGCGAGCTCCTCCTGAGGCTGGGGATCCTGGGGAAGGCAGAGAAGGGCTGGCATTAACTGCCAGGGGCTGAGCCTCTCTCAGAGATGCACAGGAGGAAGAGGAGCCAAAGCTCTGAGGGCATGAGGTGCTCCTGACATAGAGTGAAACCGTGGCAAGGGGCTGGGCCCCTCCCTGCCACCCTGCTCCCAGCCAGGGCATGCACAGGGCATTGGGGCACCCGGGCCAAGCTCCTGCCCACAGCCAGCCCTGTGCCAGCCCTGTCCCAAGTGCAGGGGGCAGAGGGGCCAGCAGGGGCAGAGGGGCCAGCAGGCACCAGACACTCACCTCTGGTAGAACAGCAGGTCGGCCTGCTGCTGCTGCAGGACCTCTTGGGTGTCTGCGGAGCCGACCCACTCGTCGTCCGCCAGGTACCACTGCCCGTCGCTGGCCTGCAGCAGGAGAAGAGAGAGCAGGGCTGGGCTGTGCCCAGGCACCTTCCTGGCAGCAGGAGCAGCAGAAGCAGCGCCTGTGGGCAGAGCTCCTCTCCCCACAAGGCAGAGGAGGCCCAGGGCAGGCCAGGGGGCTCTGCCAGAGCCCAAGCTTCCCCCCTCCTGCAGCACAGCGCAGCCTGTAGCCCGCAGCCAGTGCTGCCCACCACGCACATCTGCTGAGCACCCTCCTTGCTGGGCCCTACAGGGACACCCCAGCACCCCCCAGCCCTGAGGGGGTGGCACCACAGCTCCTGGGCTCACCTTCACGTAGCAGCAGTAGTGCCCTGCGTGGCAGCTGTGCCCAGCGTGCACCAGCACCGCATAGAGGCTGTACAGGACGGGGTCCCTGTGCCGCACAGACACGTAGGGGCGGAGGTTCAGCGGCACGGGGTACCGCACGTGCTGCAGAGACAGGAGGGCTCAGGAGCCTGCACAGGGCAGGGCTTCTGTGCTGGGGCAAGAGCAGCACAGCTCTGTGCCACCTCTCAAGAGAAGGGCACTCAGCAGAGGTGGTGCTGAGGAAGGCGGCAGAGGAGCCAAGCTCCGCCTGCACCGCACAGCTGGGGAACGGCTGCAGCAGCACGGCACAGCTCACACTGGGCACAGGAGCACCTCCCAGCCTGCTCTGGGCAGCAGGACCTGGGGCCAGGAGACAGCCTCAGCTCCGGGCTGCCAAGCACTCACCTTGGTGATCTTCGCTCCAGCACAGGGGGCAAAGCGCTTCAGTGCCACGGTGAGGACGTTGGCGGCTCGGTGGATGCTGAGGCTTTTGCTGGCTGACACCTCCTGCTGGCACCTGCACAGGCAGAGCTCCAGCTCTTCAAGCTGCTCTGCCAGCCAGCTGCCTGCCAGCCCTGCCCGGGCAGCAAACCCCTTGGCACTGACCCTGCCGGCAGCAGGCACTGCCGCGGGGCCCCTGCTGCCGGCCCCGGCTGCCGGCCCGGCTCCTCCTCACCACAGGAGGCAGCCTTCGTGGCAGGCTCCCGCGGCCACGTCCCTCACAGCCGAGCCGTGGAGCAGGCAGAGAAGCCCTCCCGCAGCCAGCAGGGGGCACACCTGCTTGCCCCCAGCACAGCGCCCCCCGGCGCCCGCAGCCCCACACTCACCTGGCACACTTGCAGGCGTTCTCCCCGCACAGCAGCTCTGCCTGCACAAACTGCCCCAGCGCCTGCACCACGCTCGTGGCCTCCTGCACGGACAGAGGAGAGCTCAGGCCACCAGTGGCCTGTCCACGCCACAGCCCCGAGAGATCACACCGAGCCTGGGCCACAGGCTGCAGCAAACCCCTGAGCCCCACCAGCTGGCACTGCCCAGCACCACGAGGGGCAGCTGCAGGGCCCCCAGCCCCACGGAGCCTCACACCCAGGCACTGGGCACTGCCCTGCCAGACACAGCAGGCAGCTCAACAAGGCAGCGGCTTCCCTCTTCCCTGCACTGTGCCTTGGCACCGGCAGGCTCAGGAGCCCTGAGGGCAGCGATGCTGCAGCTGCAGGAACAGCCCCAGGAGAGCAGAGCTCCTCCCCAGCCCCCACCCTGCCACCCTACCCCGATCTCCAGCGCCAGGTCCAGGTAAGGCTCGTAGGTGTCCCAGGTGCTCTTGCACTCCAAGCACATCACTGCCAGAGAAAGAGCACTGAGCACAGCCTGCCATGGCCCTGCACCCACCCCAGCACAGCACAGGTGGCACCAGGCTTCCCCTCTCGGGCTCTGGGCTGCGGGAGGCCAGCACCAGGGGGCACAGCCTGCCCGGGAGGAAGGCTGCCAATTCCACCGTGCCCTGGCACAGCCAGTGTGGCAGCAGGGGCTCCTTGGCTGGGGGCAAGGAGCTGGGCACCCACAGCCAACAGAGTTTCCTGTCACCGCAGCAGGCACCACAAACCCCAGCAGCTGCAGCTGGGGATCTTTGGCACACACTCAGCAGCGCTCCCAAATGATTCCTCCTGCCAGGCAGCCCTGAGAGGCCCAGGCCCAGCAGCTGGCAGCCAACACTCACCACGGGACCGCAGGCAACTGCCAAAGATCTCCTGAACCAGGGTCGGGGCCTGGCTCTGGCCATCCAAGCTAGGCACAGGAGCAGCAGGTCTCACACCGCCCCTCCACCACGGCCACCCCGAGGGCCCCCTCCCCGTGTCCTCAGGACAGCTCCCCCAGGGGCGCTCTGGCCAGCACACAGGCTGCAGAGCTCCAGAGGCAGAGGCAAGTCTCAGAGGGAAGCCTCTCCCAGTGGCACAGCTCAAGGGCTGGCACCAGGCTCCTGGGGCACCTTCCTCCAGCAGGAGCAGAAGCTGCTGGCCGCAGCTCAGAGCTGCGCGCTGCAGACAGAGGCAGCGCAGGGCCCAGAGGACAGCTGCTCACCCACAGCCACAGAGCTGCACCTGAGCCAGCTGCACCCTGGGTTCCTCAGCAGCTGGCACAGGATCCAGACCCAGAGCAGCCTCAGGAGCGGGGCACAGGGCCACAGCTGTGCTGGGGCAGGGGAGCCGGGAGAAGGTGGACTGTGGCACAGAGGGGCAGAGAGCTGGGCCATCCAGTGCAGCCCCTGCACTCAGTGCCTCCCTCTGGGAGTTCAACCTGGGGCAGAGGTTCACCCCTCCCAGGGGCACGGGGCACTGGGGAGGGCACAGGGCAGGAGGGCCACACATACTGGGCACAGCCGTTCCAGCAGGCCTGCTGCATGGCGTCGATGCTGCAGCGCAGGAACTCGTGGGCATCCTCCTGCTGCCGCAAGCAGAGGTGCTGGGCGATGTCTGCAGGAGGGGCAGCAACCAGCCTCAGCAGCTGCTGCAACAGATGCAGCTCCTCCCTCCCTCCCTGCTGCCCCGCAGCCCAAACCTGCTCTCAGACTCACGGCCACGGGAGAAGCCCCCCGCAGCCCACGGAGCCCCCAGCCCCCGGCAGGCTCCCTGAGTCACCTCAGGAGAGCTGTCTGCCAAGACCTGCCCCCATCCCACAGGTTCTGCTCCAGCATCAGTCTCTGCTCCCTGCAGGGCAGGGTGGGGCGGGGCAGGGCGGGGCAGGGCGGGGCAGGGCAGGGCAGGGCAGGGCAGGGCAGGGCAGCCTCCTTTACTCTTGAGGTTCCGGGTGAAGGCCATCGGCTTTATGGCCTGCCCACTGCTGGCAAACGCCTGCCCCACCTGGTCCTGCAGCGTGCACAGCAGGCAGAAGCCTTCTTGGCGGCCTGGAGCAGCAGAGCAGAGGACAGGACGTCAAGGTCAGAGCCAGGAGAGATGGAGGCAGGACAGAGGGTGCAGGGATCTCTGTTCCAACAGGGGTCAGCCACGCTCAGTGGTCCCTAGGAGCTCTGTGCTGCAGCACAGCTCTGGGGCATCCTGGCTACACAGGGGCCAGCAGACGTCCCCCTGGCTGATGCCATCCCACTCACGGTACCACTGCAATGCCCCTCCCCCCCAGAGGAGACAGCCTCCATGGGGATGGAAAGCAGCCACAGGTACTCTCCGGAGGAGGGCACAGGTTGGCCCTGAGGGGCAGGTCCCAGCAGAGCCCTACGGACAGGGCTGTGAGCCCTGAGTGCTCCCCCTGGTCCCGGCTCCGACCCTCCCACAGCAGCTGCTGCCCGCAGGCAGCCTCCTGCCTGCCCTGGCTGCACCCAGCAGAGGCAGCGCCTCCCCGCTCCCAGGCTGCAGAGCTGGGGAGCACTGCTGGGGCCAGGAGAGCACAGGAACAGCCTCCGGTGCAGACAGGGGCAGCAGGGACAGAGAGGGCACAGCCCAACGCTCGCAGCCCCTGCCAGGGCCACGTGCAGAGGTGCCGAGCGCAGGACAGGCAGGCAGCTCCCGCTCCCCACGGGCACCCTGGCACTGCCAGCCTGGCACTGCCAGCCGCCGAGCCCAGGCTCCCCACTCACAGCTGCGGCCGTGCTCCTCGGAGAGCAGGTAGCTGGTGAGCGGCGCCGTGTGGGTCAGGCACTGCAGCGTGGCCTTGAGGAAGCAGCTGAGCCCCAGGTTGTGCAGCCCAGCGCCGACCCCGCAGAGCCGCTCCCACCGCAGGGACAGGCGCCCCACGGGGAAGGGCAGCTGCTGGGGCACGGGGACCCCGTCCCCCCATGCTGCTGGGGCTTGGTCACCGCCTGCAGGGAGAGGGGCGCTGAGCCACGGGGCTCAGGAGCACCAGCAGCCCCCTCGGCCCTCTCTACCTACCCTGCTTGCTGGTCAGCTCCTCCTTGGGGCTGCCGCGGTGGCTGCCAGCCTCGACCCAGGGCTCCAGAGGCTTCTCCCGGGACTGCTCCCCCTTGCCACGACCGGCAGGCTCAGCCTCTGCCTCCTGCTGCCACAACTCCTTGGGCGAGGCAGCCGGCGGCCAGCCCGGAGCCCCTTCCTCACCCAGCCCCAGCCGGCGCCAGCCCCTCCCCCAGCTCCTTCAGCCTCCGCATGGTGTGCAGGATGTGGCCGCGCTCGCTGGCCTCGGCTCAGCCGTCCCAGGCCACTCAGCTCCTTCCTCCTCCTCCTCCTCCTGTCCCTCGCGCTCGGTGTCCAGGCAACAGGCTGAGGCAGAGCAGCGCTGCTGATTGGCTGCAGTGCCCGGGGGGGCGGGACTTGTCAGGGCGTGGTCGTTGGGCTGGGTGATGCCCATTGTGTGCTGGCACCGCGGCGCAGCCGGGGGGGGGGCTGGCCCTGTCCTGCTCCAGCCCCTGGCCCTGGCAGGTGCTGAGGGCAGTGGCACCAGGAGGGATCTGAACGTGGCCTCGCAGCAGCTCCTCTCCTCCCCTCCTCCTCTGCTCCCCTCCATTCCCGGGGGCCCAGGGGATCCCTCCCTGCCTGAGGAGGGCTGCTGCAGACACCAGCTGAGACACCCAGCTGCAGGAGTGGCCCCTGCCATCCCTCCCCCATGCCCGGGGAGCTTCCCCTGCAGGCACTCCACATGGAACCAGCAGCACTCCAGCACCTGGCAGGGAGAGACAGAAATGATAGCACCGTGGAATGCTCCAGGTTGGAAGGGACCCTCAGAGGTCACCTTGTCCAACCCCCCTGCAGTCAGCAGGGACATCTCCAACCACATCAGGCTGCCCAGGGCCCCAGCAAGTTGGACCTTGAATGTCTCCAGGGATGGGGCCTCAGCCACCTCCCTGGGCAACTTGTTCCAGTGTCTCACCAGCCTCACTGGGCAGAACTTCTCCTGATGTCCAACCTAACTCTGCCCTGCTCCAGTTTCAAACCACTGCCCCTCATCCTATCTCCACAGCCCTTCTGAACAGTCCCTCCCCAGCCTGCCTGGAGGTCGCCTGCCTGGAGGTCCCCTGCAGGGAGTGAACTGCAGCTCTAAGGCCTCCCCCGAGCCTTCTCCACTCCAGGCTGAACAGCTCCAACTGTCTCAGCCTGTCCTCACAGCAGAGCTTCTCCAGCCCTCTGATCATCTTTGTCACCTCCTCTGGAACTGCTCCAGGAGCTCCATGTCCTTCTTGTGTCGAGGGCCCCATGGCTCTGCAGGTGAGCTCTCCCCAGAGCAGAGCACGTTGGCAGGATCCTCTCTCTCCAGCTCTGGCCACGCTGCTTTGGATGCAGCCCAGGCTGCCACTGGCCTTCTGGGCTGCAAGCACCCATTGCTGGCACATACCCAGCTGCTCACCCACCAGCACCCTCAAGCTCTTCTTTGCAGGGCTGCTCTCAAGCTCATCATCCCCCAGCCTGGACTGGTATCAAGGGCTGCCCCAAACCAGGTGCAGGACCTTGCACTTCACCTTATTGGTGTCATCAGCAAACCAAACCTCCCCCGGTGCAACCTGAGGCTGCTTGCTGCTGTCCCGTTGCTTGTTGGGACTCTTCCTTGGCAGAAGAGACCAACCCCCACCTGGCCCCAGGCTCCTTGCAGGGAGCTGTGGAGAGCAGCAGCAGAGATGCCAGTGGGGGCTTTGCCATAACAAGACAAATTTGTCTGGAGCCAAGATGGGAATGAACAGGGCTGCAGGCAGGGGGGGAGCTCTGCCCAGGAGCAAAAGGGACAGGAGGGAAGGACGTGAAGAATGGGAGCAAGTGGAGCATGGATTGGAAAGGGACTGAGACACAAACCCACAGAAATAGCTCTAGCCAAAAGGCAGCAAAGCCTTATACAAACCCCAAAGGCTGTAAGTCAGATTAACAACAATCATTCACTCTGATGCCCATCAGAACATCCTGAATGCAGAAGATGCTTCCTTTGCTCTTCCATTGGAGAAACAGAGTCAGGAGGAAGAATGCAGCTGTGCTGGACCAGCCTCCTGCCAGCCCTGAAACCAGCCCTGAAACCATCTTCAGCAAGGTGTTGGCAGAGAAAGTGGAACAACAGCAAAGGCAGAAAGCTAAAGCTGCCCTCTTGCAGTACAGACATTGTGTTTCATTGAGAGCAAAATGCTCCCTGGGGAAAGGAGGCTCAGAGCTGAACAGCCTCTGCCCCCCCTGCACTCCACACAAGCAAGCAAAACCAAAGCCAAACCACACAGATGGCCAAGAGCGGCTGGGGGCTGCCACTGTGCCACCTACAGACTCAGTCCTGAGCCGCTACAGAGCACTTGGATGGGAGGCAACCTTGTACTGAGGGAAAGAAACAGAAGCCTAGATCCAAATGAATGACCCTGACAGGAGCCTTGGAGCTGTCAGAGCACAAAGCCTGAGATCTGCCCAGAGCTGCAGCTGGACAGCAGAGGGGGTGAATGGCACAGAGGAACAGAAGCACGCAGCCGGCAGCGGAGGCTTTAAGGAAGGCACTCAGGAGATGTAAAATGAGTCAGAACGATGCCAGTTCCTAAAGGGGCTAAGTCTATCATCCAAAACTCATAAGAAATCTCCTTCCAGAGAGGTAAAAAGGGGCAGGAAAGCCTGAAGCTTTTCCCTGTCCCACCAACAAAGCCCAGGGGGGAGCAAGGGAAAAGCCAAGGAGGGCAAAGGATGCAAAATGGATAAAACTTTGAGCCCAGCTCCAGAGCTGAACTCAGGTGAGGGAAACACCACCTTCCTGTGACCAAACTCAAGGCTGCAACAAAAGAGACACTCCAGGGCTAGTAACTTGTCACTGCTCACTGGTTTACTCACAGGAGTGTCAGGCAACCTCCCAAGATTCACCAGCAGCAACCCCTGGCACAGCCACTCCTCCACTTTGCACTGACTTGGGGACAGAGACACAGAGATGTTTGCCAGCAGCCCCCTGCCCCTGACCAGGGCCAAACATTTTGTGCACTGGGAAGAGCAGGCCCTGCATGTTCAGAGTGATAATGCAGCTCTTTGGAGATGAGATTTGCCAACAGCTAAATAAGCCCTTGGTGAAGAGGCCAGCTCCTTCCCATGCCTCTGCTGGGTGATCTCTCCCCTGGCTGGAAGCCTGCACCCTGGGAAACAGCAGGAATCGACTTGTCTGCATCACTGGAAATCCTCTCCAGTGCAGCTGCAGGCAGCAGGACCTGATGGCAAAAAGCAAGACAACAAAGCCAGCAAATGCCACCAAACATCCCCTGCCCTTGCACTTGGGGATACCTTCACCAGGAAGACTTTGTGCAGTCATCAATATTTCTCGTGGCTGCTCTGCTGATGAAACTGGGCAGGTGAAGCAGGATGTGGAAAAGCACAGCAGTCACAGCCCTGCCACCAGCTATCACCAGGTGCCACACCTGAAGTGCTGAGGCTTCCTGGCACCCTGCAGCTGCCTGGCTGCCAGCCTTCACTCAGTGAAAGCAGCCGGGTTCAGCACCGATCTGCACTGCAGCTGCTTGCACCCTTGCCTAACGGCTCCGTGCCCTGGGGCTCATGCTTTAAAATGAAGCCTGCTCGGCAAACACAAGATTGAGACTCCTCTCTTGCCTTCCTGCCAACGAAAGCAGCTCTTGGCCTTTAGCTCCTGGCCAGGCTTAGCCTTGCAGCAGCGCTTAAGACAGGCGGAGGGCCCCGCGGTGCCGGAGCAGGGGGCGGCGTGGGGGCACGGCCGGCTCCGCAGCAGCCGTCGGGCAGAGACGCACGGTCCGGCCCCGGGAGGACGGACGGCAGCCCGGGCACCCCAACGCCCAGCCCGGAACCTCCTCCCCGGCCCCGTTCCGGGCAGCCTCCTCCAGGGCGGGGAGCAGCCGGCCCGGGCCCCGCCACTCCCCCAGGCCGGCGACGGCTCCGCTGCCGCTGCCGCTGCCGCTGCCGCCGTCCCGCTGCCGCTGCCCGCTGTCGCCGTCCCGCTGCCGCTGCCGCTGCCGCTGCCCGCTGTCGCCGTCCCGCTGCCGCTACCGCTGCCGCTGTCGCCGTCCCGCTGCCCGCTGCCGCTACCGCTGCCGCTGTCGCCGTCCCGCTGCCCGCTGCCCGCTGCCGCTGCCCGCTGTCGCCGTCCCGCTGCCCGCTGCCGCTACCGCTGCCGCTGTCGCCGTCCCGCTGCCCGCTGCCGCTGCCGCTGCCCGCTGTCGCCGTCCCGCTGCCCGCTGCCGCTACCGCTGCCGCTGTCGCCGTCCCGCTGCCCGCTGCCCGCTGCCGCTGCCCGCTGTCGCCGTCCCGCTGCCCGCTGCCGCTGCCCGCTGCCGCTGCCGCCGTCCCGCTGCCCGCTGCCCGCTGCCGCTGCCCGCTGCCCGCTGCCGCTACCGCTGCCGCCGTCCCGCTGCCGCTACCGCTGCCGCCGTCCCGCCGTCCCGCTGCCGCCGTCCCGCTGCCGCCGTCGCTGTCCCGCTGCCCGCTGCCGCTGCCGCCGTCCCGCTGCCCGCTGCCCGCTGCCGCGGGGCTGGCAGCGCTGCGCTGCGCTCCCGCCCGGCTCGGAGGGGCTCCGGCAGCGGCTGGGGCGGGAGGGGGCCGGGCCGCGGCTAAGGAGCGCCCGGGGGCACCCCCGGCCCCAGCTCAGCCCCCCTGCGGCAGCCCCCTCAGCCCGCAGCCCCCCGCAACCTGCGCTGCCCGCTTCAAGGGGCAGCCCGGGGGGGGCAGCAGGGCTCGGGGCCGCTGCCGCCAGCAGCCGGCAGCCAGGGCAGGCCTCGCTCGGCTGCGCCTCTCTCCGGGCACCCAGGCTCTGCCCTGCTCTCGGGCTCTGTCCCAGGCCCGGCCTCGCTCCCCGCACCCTGCGATGCTGCGGCGCTGCCAAGGTGCCAGCTGAGGACACCGCCCCCAGGGGGACCCTTCCCGCTCTGCTCAGCTCCTCCTGCCCCTGGGCTGGCTGCACCAGCACCCCCAGCTGCCTCCAGCCGGGGAACCGGAGCAAGGGGAAAGCACCAGGGGCAAACTCCACCTGTGCCCAAAGCCAGGGCAAGGATGAGACAGAGCCTGGCTCTGGGAAACAGAAATCAGTGTGGATGGGAAAAGAGAAACAAATGGATGGGCAGAGACAGGGGGATGTGGGATGAGTGATGGAGCTGGAGCTGCTGGCGGCTGCTGGAGCTGCTGGGGAGGCGGCAGAGGGAGGGAGGTAGGGATGGAATGATGGAAGGAGGAATGGAGCGATGGAGGGAGGGAGGGATGGGGGCACTGAGTAATGGAAGGAAGGCTGGAGGAATGGATGGAGCGATGGATGGATGGACGGAGGCAGGGATTGATGGAACAAAGGATGGAGGAAGGGAGGGGAGGGAGGGAGGGAGGAAGGAAGGAAGGAAGGAAAGGAAGGAAGGAGGGAAGGAAGGAAGGAAGGAAGGAAGGAAGGAAGGAAGGAAGGAAGGAAGGAAGGAAGGAAGGAAGGAAGGGAAGGAAGGGAAGGAAGGAAGGAAGGAAAGGGAGGGAGGGAGGGAGAGAGGGAGGAAAGGGAGGGAGGGAGGGAGGGAAAGAAGGAAGGAAAGGGAGGGAGGGAGGGAAAGAAGGAAGGAAAGGGAGGGAAGGAAGGAAGGAAGGAAGGAAGGAGAGGGAGGGAGGGAAGGAAGGGAGGAGAGGGAGGGAAGGAAGGAAGAAAAGGGAGGGAGGGAAGGAAGGAAGGAAAGGGAGGGAGGGAAGGAAGGAAGGAAAGGGAGGGAGGGAGGGAGGGAAGGAAGGGAGGAAGGAAGGAAGGGAAGGAAGGAAGGAAGGAAGGGAAGGAAGGGAAGGAAGGAAGGAAGGAAGGAAGGAAAGGGAGGGAGGGAGGGAGGAAGGGAGGAAAGGGAGGGAGGGAGGGAAGGAAGGAAGGAAGGAAGGAAGGAAGGAAGGAAGGAAGGAAGGAAGGAAGGAAGGAAGGAAGGAAGGAAGGAAGGAAGGAAGGAAGGAAGGAAGGAAGGAAGGAAGGAAGGAAGGAAGGATAGATGGATGAAGGATGCATGGAGGGATGGATGGGTGGAAGGAAGGAAGGGAGGAAGGAAGGAAGGAAGGAAGGAAGGAAGGAAGGAAGGAAGGAAGGACAGATGGATGAAGGATGCATGGAGGGATGGATGGATGGAGGGATGGAGGGATGGATGGAAGGAAGGATAGATGGATGAAGGATGCATGGATAGAAGGATGCATGGAGGGATGGATGGGTGGAAGGAAGGAAGGAAGGATGCAGATAGTGCCTCTATGGGCTGGCACATGCAGGATATCCCAGCATGGTGCCAAACTCACCCCCAGACTCCATGCAGCCCCTGCAGCTCGATGCCATCCTCCTCCTCACACGTGGCCATGTCTGCCCCCAGCTTGAGGATGCAGTCTGAGAAGCCTTGGTAAATGTTGGCACTGGCAGTACCTGGTACCAGCAGCCCTGCCACGTGCCCTGCCAGCTGCCCAGGGGGTCCCCAGACCTTTGGGGACCAAGCCCACCTCCCTCCCTGCTGGGATGACACGGGCACACCTGAGCCCCATGCTGCTGGTGCCACCAGGACCACAAAGCTGCCCCTGGCAGGCAGGACAGGCCTGTGATGGGTGGGCACTGGGAGGCAACCAAAGCCATTTCTGGAGTCCTTGTGGGCAGCTGCTTGCAGGCCAAGGGGCTGCTCTTGGCTGCCTAGACACAGCATTTGGTCACGACCTCCATGTCAGGACAGGCAGTTTCAGCATCCCAAGTGCTTGCATTACCAGAAGGGACACCAAAGGTGACTCTGCTCTACTTCCTTGGGCTTTGTTACCTTGAAATGTGCTGCAGAAACAGCCACACCTCAAACTGCCCATCTCAAGGCATGACAGCTGCTGACAGGCCTTGGGCACTGCAGGCAGCAAAGCCTGTGCCTGGAAGAGGGCAAACAGACTTGGCTGTGCTGGGACCTGTTTCCCTTGGCTGCCTCAGTACTTTCCCTAACTTGGCTCAAGCACAGGGGTGCTGCAGGAAGCCCACTCTGAACTGGCCCAGTCAAGGATTTCCCAGCCTTCACATGCAAATCCTCACTAGGGATGTGTGCACCTCCAAGAGCAGCTTCAAAAGGGCTCCTGAGTGGCTGAAAGTTCTGTGGCTGTCAATGTCTGCAGTGCACTTGACTGCTCCTCCACTCCATTGACCACTCTGAAAGAGGGAAACATCAAATATGTTGGTATTGATCAGGAAGCTGTTGAACTTTGTAGCTGTGTGATTCCAAAGGGAGAGAACTGAACTGTGCAAGGCTCAGCCTCTGCAGACTGGGGGACCTTGTGGAGCTGGTCACCAGCTGAGAGCTTTGCTTGACAGAAGAACTGAAGGAGTGGGAGCTGAGAGACAAAGCCTTGGTAAGGCAAGCAGCTGACTGACAGCCCAAGGACAGGGGTGGGAGAAGATGCAGGCCCTGCCCGTTTGGAGGTGAAAAGGACCATGGACAACAGGTAACCTCAAGTGACCATGAGGTTCCAATAGCTCTGAATATGGTATGAGCACCAGGGATAGGTGGGGACAGGATAATGATTTCTGGGGAAATTGGAGCCTGTGTCTGTTCCTATGCTGCAGGAACCTCTGTGCCCACGGATCCATGGGGGTGTCCATGGGGGTGCACACTTTGGGAGAGATTCCTGTGAACCCCAGGGCTGCAATAAAAGCCTGGATAAACTCATTTGCTATCAAGGGTAGCTTCTTGGTTCCAACAGCAACGTCTGGTGAATCCAGGTTAATGACAGGTAGGAAATGTTAGACTCCAGTTCAGCACTGCAAGCAATATCCATCGTGAGGACATCTTCCTCAGGGTCTGCCGAGAGTCACTGACCATTGCTGTCACACCTTGTCAAGAGCAGCAGCCGGTGCGGGGCCTGCCGCCCCGTGGCAGATATTCACTGTGCAGCTCCACAGGCAGAGCTGCCTGGAGCTGTGGCTCCATCCCTGTGTCTCGCCAGCTGCAGGCGCTCAGCCCTGCTGTGCTTTCCTTGCACTGCTGCCCCCAGCTTCCCGAGCAGCTTCCCGCACTGGCATCAGCTCACCGCGTTTCGGCTGGGGGTTGCTGTGGCTGTCTCGCTGGCAGCGGTGTCAGCAAGGGCAGTGGTGCCTCTGGAGCAGGCAGGGATTCTGCACGCAGGCTCTGGCTGCTCTCGGGGCAGGCATCTTGGGGCAGGGGTGTTCAGCCGGGCACTGAAGAAGTCTCTCGGCGACAGGCTGAGAATGCCCCACCAGTGGATCCGCAGCAGGGGTCTCGTTTGCTCGGGTGCAGAACAGGAACTGCTTTGGCCACGCCACATCAGCGCAGAGAGCAGAGAGCTGAACGCAGCCAGGGAAGAACCAAAGCCTCCTGGCACGGCGCCGCCGGGGGCGGCGTCAGACGTCACTTCCGCCCTTGCTCCCGCAGGGGGGTCCATGCGACCCGCAGCAACCATGGCGCTATCGGGTGAGGCGTCATTACGTCACTTCCGCCCTTGCTCCCGCAGGGGGGGTCCATGCGACCCGCAGCAACCATGGCGCTATCGGCTGAGGCGTCATTACGTCACTTCCGCCCTTCCCGCTAGCCCCCACCCCTAGGTCTCCCGGGGGTGCTCCAGAGGCGCCGCTGCCAGCCGGGCGGCTCTGGTCCTGCGGCCCCCGGGTCCGCACGGGGTGGCGGAGGCTGCCGAGTCCCACAGCCAGGACCCGCCGTGGCCAGAGCCCCGCCACGAGCGCACCCCGTGGCCCCTCAGCCGCTCCGCCGCGGCTCCGGCTGCCCCGCGGCGTGGAGCGGGAAGCAGCGACCGGAGGCGCCGGGTTCTGCGCCTGCGCGGCCGGCGCTGGCTGAGCCTGGCCGCGGGGCCACGGAGTCGTTCGGGTCGGGAAACCCGGCAGGGTCAGTTTAATCTGGGCACGTTCTGACTTAGAGAAAGGTACACAAGAGACTCAGCAAGTGTCTTGTATTATGCTTCTATTTCAGCGCCGGACACAGGTAGAATCATTTCAAAAGGCCTGTGGGTCTTCAGACAGTTTTGGGCAAACCTTTATACAAAAAGTTGTCTATTTGTCATGACAGAGGTATGTCAACATTGTGCAGAAAAGTCCAGGTGTCCATTATCTAATACACAAACCATCTCGTCTGGGACTAACAGAAGTAAATCACTAAAAGTCCTGCTATTCCTTATCTATGCAGAGGCTGTCTGCCAACTCCTCTCCCCCTCCCTGCATTCCAGCATTCAGCTAACAAGGAAAATTCTTATCTACTCGGTTATTCTGTTAATGAGAATTTTCTGTTCATCAGTTCCCTCCTTTCTTACAGCCAAGAGTATATTCCTATACTATATTTTCTTCAAATAATGTCCTGTTTCCAGCTCATGCCTGAGTTTATCATTTTTATACTTCTGGTAGGATTCTACACTACTCTTTCCAATACACATAATTATCTTAACCAAAACTAACAATAATATTACTAATAAAATAATCATTACAATTCCCAGCAACAGCTGTTTAAGCCAGAGCATATTGGGCATCCATGAGGTTAACTCTTCCCAGAGATCTGATAATCCATATGACGTATCATCCTTGCTCACCTCATGTAATACTTTCCCCTGTTCCCATATATTTTGTACATCAGTTTTAATTTGTCCTGACTTATCTACATAGGTGCAACAAGTGGTGTTTATCAAGGTGCACACCCCTCCCATTTCAGCTGTAATCATATCCAAAGCCAGCCTGTTTTGCAGTGACACACTGCTCACAGACTTAACTTCCACCTGCAGATTCTGCACCGCATCAGCTGCTGAATTAGCAATGATTGCCATTGGAGCTGATATATTTACTATTGCTTTTTCAAGTTGTGCAACGCCTAGTGCAGGGATCAATGCTCGAACAAAACTGTGATAGCCAGTGTCGTATCTGGCAAGGGGATTTGCTGTCCTTCTGTGTCTTCTCCAAAGAGTTCTCCGATATCCTCTAGGCAGGATCTCATGATGGACAGTGATTTGTGGGGTTAAGTGGCCTGCAGTGCAAACTCCTGTCCATTTTGGGGGTAAGCTTTTTCTGGCATACCCACCTCCACATAACCACCCCTATCCATAAGGGAGTAAGCAACTAGTTTGCCTTAATAGGGCTACACCAGCCCCTACAACATCCAGCCTGTTTTCTTTGGAAGAGGTACAGCCATTTCCCTGAACCCATGGATTGACACCTGAGACTTCTCCAGGGGAAGAGTAATTCCAGCTGCAGCCCAACCCTGTTAAGTTTCACCATCCTACCTTATTTTCACTATTTTCATTGCTTTCTACAAAAAGGGTTCGTGAAGGATCTACAATTAATAAGTCAAACTTTGGACCCAGGCTTTCTGAGCTATCTTTCCCATGCTGACAATTGTGGAAGTTACTATCAGATGTAGTCACCCAGTCTGATGGCCCCCAAGTCCAATTCATTGAGGCTACCCCAAATAAAGGGGTCCTCATTTGGCCTCGAGGAAGTTCAGTGCATATCCAACAGTTAGAGAGATTAGTTTGCAAAGCCAATTCTTGACTAACATTTAAGTACATATTTCCTTCCCATCCCTTAATAGTATCAGTCAACAAACAAATCACAATTATCGATACAACTTGAGCTTCAGGGGCCCCTGGGATTCGAGTTTCCATTCTCTCGCTGAGGTCTTCTTGACTCTGGTGTGGTGAATCCAAGCAGCTTGTTCCTTGATTTTGATGGCTGTGAAGGATGTCAGTAACACCTGGTATGGTCCAGTCCACTTGGGCTCCAGAGGGTTCTCTGAAAGAGATCTGATATAGACATAATCTCCAGGTTCCACATCATGGACTGGTCTGTCTAACCCTCTCACATTGGTTCCAATCACCTGTTTGTTGACAATGCTCAGGTTCTTATAAATTTGCTGAACATACTTGTTCAACATTTCCTCTCTAAATTGCCCTGGTTCAGAAGGGTCCATAGTGCCTACTACGTAAGGTCTTCCAAACAGGATTTCAAATGGGCTCAACCCTTCCTTTATTCTTTGCTTAGTTCGAATTCGCAACAGGGCAATTGGTACTGCTTGTGGCCAAGGCAGGTTTGCTTCCTGTCCAATTTTTACTATCTGATTTTTGATTAAGTGGTTCATTTTCTCCACTTGCCCACTCGAATGTGGATTGTAGGGGGTGTGGAGTTTCCAATCAATCCCTAAAATTTTGCTCACCTGCTGTACCACCTTGGCCACAAAATGAGGTCCCCTGTCTGAGGAAATAGCAGCAGGTACCCCAAAACAAGGTATTATCTCTTGTAACACTGCCTTAGTAACCTCTCGTGCTTTGTTTGTGTGGCAGGGAAATGCTTCTGGGCCAACCAGAGAAGGTGTCAGTGAGTACCAACAGGTACCTGTATCCCCCCTTTCTTGGGAGTTCAGTAAAATCAGTTTGCCATTGTTGTCCTGGATAATTTCCTTTGCTAATTTGTCCCAGTCTAACTCCTCTTCTTACTTTGGGGTTAGCCTTAAGACACACCTCACAGTGCCGGGTTACCTGTTCTACTGTGGTGTATAACTTCCGTGCTATACACTCCTGAACCAATTTTCCATACAGGGCTTCTGCTCCCCAGTGAGTCTTTGCATGTTCCATCTGAACAAAAGCCCAGAGAAGGTTAGTGGGAATGATTAATCTCCCATCCGGTGTCCTGGCCCAGCCCTTTCCTATCCTATTCCCCGAAAGGTCTTTGATTAATTTCTGATCCTCTGTGCTGTACACAGGTTCTGGCTCTTTTTGCTCAATTGACAGTTTACCATCTGGGATCAAAACAAACTCTGACACCTTCCTCCCCTCCCTGGCCACCCTTTTTGCTGTTTCATCTGCCAGTCTGTTGCCTCTTTCCTGACCAGTATTCCCTTTTTGGTGTGCTTTGCAGTGCATTATGGCTACTTTGCTTGGCTTCTGCACTGCTTCTAGCAGCCTCAGTATTTCTTCTGCATGCTTAATACCTTTTCCTTGAGATGTCAACAGTCCTCTTTCCTTCCAAATGGCTCCATGGGCATGTACCACCCCAAAGGCATACTTGGAGTCAATCCGTAGGTTTGCACTTTTCGCTGGGGAAAGCTCAAGGGCTCTGGTGAGTGCTATTATCTCTGCCTTTTGAGCGGAGGTGTTACTTGGTAGGGCTTCTGCCTCGATTACCTCTTCTGCTGTAGTTACAGCGTACCCAGCTTTTCTTTCTCCCTGAGTCACAAAACTGCTTCCATCAGTGTACCAGTTATGGTCTGCCTTTTCCAGGGGTTCTTCCTTCGGGTCAGGTCTGCTGGAATAAGTGGCCTCAATTGTTTCCAAACAATCGTGAATAACTGGTTCTCCATCACCGCCCTGGAGGAAAGAGGCTGGATCGACAAAGTTAGCAACTTTAATTTCTACATCATCCTGCTCCACTAGGATGGCTTGGTATTTAAGAAATCGTTGTGGAGACAGCCAGTGTCCTCCCTTGGCTTCTAGAACAGCAGAGATGGTGTGTGATACCAGGACCGTGATCTTCTGCCCCATCGTGAATTTGCGAGACTCTTGAATGTTAATTGCAACTGCTGCCACAGCCCTCAGGCATCCTGGCCATCCCTTGCTTACCTCATCCAGTTGTTTAGAGAGGTATGCCACTGCCCTTCGGTAGGGTCCTAAGGTTTGTGCTAGGACTCCGAGTGCTATCCCTTGGCTTTCATGGGAATACAACAAAAAAGGCTTAGTGACATCAGGTAGGCCTAGTGCTGGTGCCCTCATCAATTCCTCCTTTAAGGTATGGAAAGCTTGTTCAGCTTCCCCATTCCATTGCAAGTCCTTATCAGTCTCTTTCAATAATTCATAGAGGGGTTTCACAAGCAGGCCATAATTATAAATCCACCACCGGCACCACCCTGTCATTCCCAAAAAGGTTCGGAGTGCCTTTACTGTGTTTGGCAGGGGGATAGAACAGATGGCCTCCTTTCTTTCGGGGCCCAGCACTCGTTGTCCTGCTGTTAATTCATATCCCAAGTAGGTTACTTGCTGCTGTACTATTTGGGCCTTCTGTGGGGAAACTCGATACCCATTCAGTCCCAGGAAATTCAGCATACTCACAGTCCATCTTTCACAATCCGTCCTGGTCTTGGTGGCCAGCAGGATGTCATCTACATACTGTAGCAGAACTCCATTGCCTTCTGGCTTGTTCCACTTTTCTAATTCTTTTGCAAGCTGATTTCCAAAGATAGTAGGACTGTTCTTAAATCCTTGAGGCAAGACTGTCCAAGTTAATTGACACTTCCGGTTAGTTTCTGGGTTCTCCCATTCAAAGGCAAACAGTGGCTGGCTCTCAGGGGCCAGGGGTAAACAGAAAAAGGCATCTTTTAGATCCGAGACGGTAAACCATTCTAATTCTGTTCTTAATTGAGTCAAGAGGGTGTATGGGTTTGCCACCACAGGATGGATATCCTTTGTTATTTTATTTATAGCCCTTTGGTCCCGCACTAACCGATACCCTCCAGCTGGTTTCCTTACAGGTAAAACTGGAGCATTGTAAGCTGAGTCACACTCTGTTAGCAGCCCATACTTTAAGAATTTTTCTACAATAGGCAAAACTCCTTCCCTATCTTCTTTCCTTAAAGGATATTGTTTTAATCTAACTGGTTGAGCTCCAGGCTTAAGATCTATTATCACAGGTAGGGCATTTTTAGCCCTTCCAGGCTGCTCAGTGTCCCAGACTCCAGGATATACTTGATCTTTCATGCTTTCTCTTATTCTGTTTTTCTCTTGTCGAGGGCTCATTAATGCAAGACTTAAAACCTCAATCAACTGTTCCTCCCTTACTCTGAATTCTACCTTCCCCTTGTTAAATTTAATTTCAGCTCCCAATGCTTCCAACAAATCCCTCCCCAGCAATGACTTTGGGGCATTTGGCATATATAAAAATTTATGTAAGCCCCATGTTTTACCATATTTATATTTAAGAGGTTTAAAAAAATATGCCTTCTCAGTTTGACCTGTAGCCCCTATCACAGAAACATAGCTCTCATCCAAAGGCAGCAGTGCTTGATTTAAGACTGAAAAGGTTGCTCCGGTGTCCACTAAGAATTCCAGTTTATTTTCTTGTTCCCCTAGCTTCATTATAACCAGAGGATCTGCTAGGGTATTTATAGTCTCCTCCGGTCCTCCCTAGTCATCCTCTTCTAGTTGTGCCTGAATTCTATTTTTCCTTTTCCTCTCTGGACATTCTCTTTTCCAGTGTCCCTTCTTTTTGCAGATCGCACACTGATCTTTTTCCAACCGTACTCTGTTAGTCCCTTTAGTCTCCTTACTTTCCTGTAACGCTGCTACCAACATTCTCTTCTCTTTTCTCCTATTTTCTTCTTCCCTGTTAGAGAATACTCTCCATGCTACATCCGAAAGTGCCTCTAAATCCCTTCCCTGCGGGGGTGACAACTTTTGCAACTTCTTTCTGATATCACTAGCAGATTGCCCAATAAATAGTGATACCAGTTGTTGTATACCTACTTCTGATCCAGGGTCAAGAGAGGTGTTTTTCCTCATGACTTCCCTCAGCTTATCTAAGAATTCCGAGGGTGATTCACCAGGCCCTTGTCTGACCGAGTATAACACAGACCAGTTAACTGCTTTCGGCATGGCTTTTTCTATTCCCCTGGCTACGAACTCCCGGTGTTCCTCCAATCTAGCCCTTTGCAGGGCATTGTTCGTATTCCATTCCGGATTTTGGAGTGGAAATACGTCTCCAATGTTTGCCCCTCCCCCCGGGTTTGAATTCTTTCTGTTGCTAGCTCCAATCCATGTTTTTCAACTAATTGTTTCTCTGTTTCAGTCATTTGTTCTAATAGTAACTGGATATCGTCCCAGTCTGGATTGTGCTGCCTGATCATGAATCGAAAATGTGTAGCCGTGCCTGTGGGATCGTGACGATAATGTTTAGCCTTTTCTCTCCAACTATCCAAATCATGACTTGTAAAAGGCACCTTAGTCCAGACTGGGTCCCCCTCAGGCCCTACTGCTTGTCGCAGGGGGGCTTGAATGAGTGCCTGGGAAGCCAGGGCATTTGCTTGCTGTCCTCGGGTCCTTCTTGCCACTGGGCTTCCCTGAGCATAGCTCTGGGAACTGACTCCGGTGTCACTATCTGAATTGCTGCCACTCCCAGAACTTCCTGCATTATTTTCTGAACTCTCTGTCACTACCCCTTGCAATTTTCCTGGAGACTGATAAAATTCAGGCAGGTCCTTTAATTCCTCAAGTTTAAGACACCTCTGCCCTAGGCTACACGCAGAGCAACACCTTTTCAATCTTGTCTGCCTCTTATTCTTGGCCTTGTATGCTTTTTCCAGGGCCAAAACCATTGGATCAGAGGGCGCTCTGATACCACAGTCCCTTTGAAACTCCGGATGCTCTCGGAGATAGGAAAACACGTCAGCATATATTGCCTCATCCCATTTCTTTTCTCTTCTTAAAAACAACATCAATTGCAGTAAGGTATCATACTCCAGACTCCCATTTCCAGGCCATTTCTCTCCACCGTCTAATTTATATAATGGCCACCACCGGGTACAATACTTAATTAGAGTCTCTTGATTTGTTGACCCTCCTGGGGGGCCTCCAATTTCCCCCCAGTGGGCAATTATACAACCAAGTGGGCTATGTCTTGGGATCTCACTACTTTGTCTCCCTCCCATTTTACACAATACAACACAGTACTGTCTTTTTACAGCACACAGAACACAAAACAAATACAAATACAATTACAACAATAATGACCGGTCCTTAGCACACAGTTATTGGCCACACACACTCAGCCACACATTCAAAACCTAAACAGTATTTCTAATACTTTGTTCTTTAGGGACCCTCTTGGCCCCTCGCACACTTAAATGATACTTATAGTTACCTTTGGGACCCCCCTGGTCCCACACTACAAACAATGTTCATAATATATAAACAATGCTTATAGTTCCCTTTGGGACCCCCCTGGTCCCAACCCAAGAGCTCTTTTCCCTAGGGGTGCAATAAATGCCTCTCTCCCGCGCAGGGCGTCCCCTCGCGCCTTACGGAGTTACCCCTTTCATAGAAGCAAACCTTCTCTTTCCTGGCAGTCTTGTCTGTTCCTGCAGCGATCTGGTGAGCAGCGGAGCTCTCCTCGAGAATTTCTCAGCGGGCCCTGAGAGGTCCGGCTCCTCAGCAGGTCCTGCAGCCAAACAGAGTCGTCCTGCCGCGGTCGCCAAAATTGACTTAGAGAAAGGTACACAAGAGACTCAGTAAGTTTCTTTCTTGTATTATGCTTCTATTTCAGCGCCGGACACAGGTAGAATCATTTCAAAAGGCCTGTGTGTCTTCAGAGAGTTTGGGGCAAACTTTTATACAGAAAGTTATCTGTGGTATGTCAATACTTCACAGAAAAGCCCAGATGCTTCCTATCTATACAAAGATTATCTATCTAAAAACAGCAGAAGTATACATATCATCCAGGTGTCCTTTATCTAATACAAAAAGACCCTCTTGTCCAAGGCTAACAGAAGTAAATCACTGAAAAATCCTGCTATTCCTTATCTATGCAGAGGCTGTCTGCCAACTCCTCTCCTCCTCCCTGCATTCCAGCATTCAGCTAACAAGGAAAATTCTTATCTACTCGGTTATTCTGTTAATGAGAATTTTCTGTTCATCAGGGGTCTCGGCACAGGAGCTGCTGGAGCAGGGCTGGAGTAGGCCTTGAAGGTGATCAGAGGCTGTTCAGTGGCAGCATTAGCCTCAGCAATCTGTTTGCCTTCCTGCAGCGCTTCCTACGTGCCAGTACAGGGCAGTGGCTGCCCTGCAGCTCCAAAGGGAGACCTCCAGCTCCTTCCTTAGCAGCAGCAGCGCCAAGAGCTGCAAAGTGCTCTCCATCAGGCCTGGATCTCCTCGGCTGTGACAGCCCTGAGCTGGGATGAGTCAGGAACTGCTGCCACTTGTACAGGGACCTGTGGAGGCTGCTGCAGAGGAGAAGACAGGAATGAATTGAGGACTACTGTGTGGACAGGCTGAGAGAGTTGGGTTGTTCAGGCCGCTGAAAGCTATGGGAAGAAGGCTCCTGAGGAGCCCACCCCAAAATGGCAGAACACCGACGGTGCAGGGCGTGCCGGAAGGGATGCCGAGGTGTGGGGGGATGCTCTGAGAGGCATAGGCAGGGGTCCAGGGACAGTGCAAAGGGCAGAGGAAGGAGCTGGGTTGAGCCACTGGCCTCTGCTACTGGCCTCAGCCAGGGTGCTGCTGATGTCAGCAGCCGGGTTCCGGAATTGTGGCACCTTGGCAACCGTCTGTGTACTCGGTACCTGGTGGTGCTGAGTGTGCTAGGCGAGTTCGTTGGTGGTGTGCTTTGGTGGTTCGGTTCTTCTGGTGTGGTTCTGGGATAGTGGTTTTGGTTCCTTGGGTTCGGTGGTGTGGTTTTGGTCCTTTGGCTTTGGTGGAGTGCTTTTGGTCCTTTGGCTTTGGTGGAGTGGTTTTGGTTCTTTTGGTTTGGTGGAGTGGTTTTGGTTCTTTGGGTTTGGTGGAGTGGTTTTGGTGGTGTGGGTTTGGTGGCTTTGGTGCTGTGGGTGTGGTGGTGAGTTGGTGGTGGTGTGTTTTTGGTGGAGTGGTTCAGGTGTTTGGGTTTGGTTGTGTGGTTGTGGAGGTGTGGTTTGGTGGAGAGGTTCTAGTGGTGTGGTTTGGTGGAGTGGTTGTGGTTTGGGTGTGGTGGTGAGGTCGTGGTGGTGAGGTTTGTTCTGCGTGGGTCTGGTGGTGTGGGAGTGGGAGAAGTGGTAGTGGTGGCTGTGGCGGTGGTGGCAGAGCCAGCAGCAAGCGGCCCGTGTGCTGCTGCCGAGCACCATGAAGAGGGTCTTGAGGTTCCTGCGGCGCAGGACGGCCCGGGTGAGCCCCATGCCCTGTGGGAGCGGCAGAGATGAGCAGCAGCCTGAGGGCCAGGAGCATGGCAGCAGCAGGCAGCAGAAGGAGCGCAGGGAGCGGGGCTGGGGCAGAGGCAGGCAGGCGCTGGGCGGGAGCCTCCTGGGCTCTCGTCCTGCCCCGGGGCTTGTGGCTCCTCCTCCTCTGCAGGAGCTCCTGCCGCTGGGCCGGGCGGCTAAGAAGGGTCTGTGAGCAGGGCCGTGGCCGGGCCTACACGGGGCTGTGCTTTCTCCCTTGACAGCTCCAGAGCACGGGCTGTGCAGCCCAGGGAGCAGGGGAAGAGGGCAGAGGCTGCTCCAAGCTGGGCTCTGTGTGCAGCAGGAGCTGCTGGAGAGCCGAAGGCTGCCCCTGCCGTGAGCGCAGCAGGCAGCGCTGTGCAGCCGGCAGGAGGCCGTGGGGACGCGGCTGTCAGAGGCCCTTTCGGTAGGTTGCTGTGGAGCTGGGGGAGCGGGAAGGGTGGTGTGGGGGTGCTGATGATGCTGGGCAAAGATGCTCTGCTAGGCACGGTGCAAGGAGAGCAGGAGTCTGCAGACACTGCTTCCTTTGGGGCTGGTTCCTGAGCACCTGGAGACATCTCCCCGGCACGTGGGACAGGTCTGTGTGCTCCAGGAAACCAAATGCCCAAGCTGGAAAGCAGCTGCATGTTGGTAGGGGGCTGGCTGGGATCTCAAGGCTTTGTGGTGTGTGTGTCTGCTAAGGGTGTCTCCGGAAGCAAGGTGATTGGGAAGGCACCGGAGGCATCATGGGGCTGTCCAAGCTCACTCTGATTCCCAAACTACATGGTTTTCCTGCAGGGGAGCGGGCCACAGAGTTCCACGCGCACCGTGCCGAGCTATGGATGTCTGAGCAGGCTGCCAAGTTGCAGGGACACGTGGAGCAGTTGTCTGAGATTGAAGAGAAGTTGCGTGAGGGCATCAGTGAGAGGAATGCAATCAGCAAGGCCCTGCTTCAGCCCCCCGAGAATGTCAACGTAAATGTGAGCAGGCTGGAAGGTGAGGTGAGCCACCTGCAGAGAGCGCTCCGGGAAAAGACAGAGGCTTTGGGGAAGGCAAAAAGAGCACTGAAGAGGACGGCGAAGGAGCTGGAAGCCCAGCAAAAGAAGCAACAGGAAGAGGAAGCTGATAGCATGAAGAAGGCAGCAGTGCTGCAGCAACAAGTGGCTCAGCTGCAAGAGGAGAACCTCTCCCTCCGCCAGCAGCCGAGCAACTTGCAGCAGGGTGGCCAAGAAGGCCAGGTGAGCGATGCCTTTCCGTGTGAGGCCGAGAGAGTAGATGAAGAGGAGAGGGGAGCACTGCCCAGATTTGTGGTGGTGGTGGTGGTGCTGCAGAAGGTTTGGGCAAGCCTTGAGACACACTGATGCCTCTGTACGTGTGCGTCTGTGTCTGTCCTGTCAGCTGCCTGGGCTCGTGCCGAGCATTTGACACTGTCCCACACAACGTCCTTGCCTGTAGAGTGAAGAGACCTGGCTTTCTAGGGGTGTCCCAGTGGGTGGGGAAGGACTTGGCTGGACAGTCAGACTCCAGAACTGTGGTCAGCGGTTGGTGTCTGGGAGGCGCTGGTCATGCGCACTTGCAGGGCAGAAAGCCAGTGGCATCCTGGACTGCAGCAGAAGCAGTGTGGGCGGCAGCAGCAGGTGAAGGGAAAGGATTCTGCCGGCACAAATCAGACGTGGAGCTGCTCAAGCAGCTCCAGGGGAGGACCAGAAAGATGACTGGGGCTGCAGCTGTACCCCTGGGAGGACAGGCTGAGACAGTTCTTGATGTGCCTGGGTAGAGACCCCTTCATTAAGCAATGACATTTCGTGTTGCCCTAGAGAAGAGGGGGACAGCTGCCAGGACACCCTGAGCCTGCCCTCAGCCGCCTGCAGCTAACAGAATCCTCCAGTGCTTCTGCCTGTGCCTGCAGTGACCTGAAAAAAGAGCTGAAGGAAGCTAGGGACAAGGTATGCAAAGCCTCTGAGGGGCAAAGCAGTAGCCTGGGGGCAGCATCTGGGTGGGCAGGAGTGAGGCAGCTATGCTCTTTGGAGCCTCACTTCTGCTCCACCACTCTCCAGCGGCCGTGGCCACGATGCCATATTGCACCCCAGGCACTCCCAGACGTCTCTGGGCTTGGCTGCTTCCCTCGCAAGGTTTTTCTTCTCTGGGTGCCTGCGCTGGGATGGTGCCGAGTTGCCCGGCAGTGGCCTTTTGGGGAAGGAAAGTCCTCTTTTGCTTGCCTGTGTCTCATCAGCCATTTGCTAGATGAGCTATCAGGCTTTTGAATGAGCTCCACAGAGGCATCAGACCCCTGTGCCTAAGGCAGGCTGGTTTTTGCCCCCATCAGATAGACAAATTGACCCTGGAGCTGCAGTTGGAGTCCCAGGCACGTCAGCAGCTCGCAGCCAGGACTCAGGAGCTGCAAGGGCTGCTTGAGACTCTTGAAAGGAAGCAGTGTGAGCAGAAGGCACAGGCCCAGAGAAGACACATGGAGCTTCTGAAGAGGATTGAGCAGGTGAGTTATGTTCCCTTGGCATGCGTGTGGCTGTGGCCCCGTCTGTGAGGTGTCTTCTCTTGGGCATCTGCTTTCTTGGGCAGCCTGGTGGCTTTGGTGCCATGGAGGGAAGCTGGCAAAGGCTGCTTCTTCTCTTTTAGTTGGAAGCATCTGCAGGCAATGCCCTGAAACCGCTTGAAGCCTCCAGCCCCTTAAAGATTACAAAGCTGGAGCAGAAGAGTCAAGCTCTGGAGCAGGAGCTGGAGAGAGCCCAGAGAAGGCAGAAGGAGAGCGAGCGGCAGCTGGCCCTTGCGAAGGCAGCTAAAGAATCCTTTGCAGGGTTTTGTGAGAAGAGCTGGGAATTCATCAGGAGCCTGCAAGTGGATTTAGAACTGTAAGGGCAAATGTTTTCTCTTTGTGCCCACACAAGAGACTGGGAGCAGTTCTCTTGACAGCCCCTGAGGTACCAGAGCTCCTCAGGCCCACCTGGGGGATGCTGTAGCCAGTTTGTTGTCGCCATTTGCTGTAGGCCTCTCATCTTCCCGCACGTCGGGTGGGAAAGAGGAGCTCCCTTTCTGCTGCTGTTGTCTACCCTCTTAGGACAGGCAGGCTGGAAAAGGCAGAGGGGACAGAAGAGGAGCCTGTGAGGCTAAACATCCTCTCTCAGCTGCTGTGCTGAGGGTGCATGGCCAGGCTGAGTTTGCACTGGGAGGAGAGCAGGAGCCAGGGTCCTCCCCACCTTCTAGCAAAGGTCCCCCAAAGCCAGAGCACAGGTCACTCGGATGCCTAAGCAGCAAGACACGGGGGGGGGGGGGGGGGCTCAGAAGTCTCTGTTCATAAGTTTTAGAGCAAAATCTCCCACTTGGGGAACAGCTTTGTGCCTGTGTGAGCAGCAGCTGTTGTTGATGCTCCTGCCTTTTTCACAGAACCCACAAGATGCTGGCGGGGCACAGGAGTCTTCGTCTGGAGGACAGCCCTACTCTCGCAGCCTACCTGGGGCAGGCTGGGGAGGGAGGGGAAATTCCTTGGAGCATGTTCCAGTGTGATTCCTCAGTCTTGAGGTGGGTTCAGAAGTACGGTTGGGTTTTGCCTGTGTTAGTGAAAGAGTGGGAGTCTTTCCCGTGTCATTTGTGGCCGGGTGGAGTGGGAGCAAAGAAGCTGCCTGCTTCTGCTGCTGAGGCCACGGCAGTTCCTGTGAGGTGTGACAGGTGTAGGGTGTAAGGGTCAGCAGATGGCATTTGGGAGTTGTGTGTGGGTTTGGAGGTGAGGGCCAGAGCGGTTTGATGGCTCCAGAAGCCCCTGGAGAGGCAGTGGCTCGTGGAAACCTGGTCCCTGTGCACAGTGCTGGCCTGCTGGCACATCTCTGCACCTAGGACTGTTGGTGGGATCTCTGTTGCTAAGGCTCTTGGGGTGTCCAAGCCTGCGAGATCTTTGGGTGGTTCCTGTTCACAGAGGGTTTGGGACCTCTGCATGTGCAGCGTTTGGGATGTCCCTGCCCCCCATAACCTTTGGGTTGCCCAAGGGAGGCGGCTCACGCCATTTTACCTAGGCAGCGGCGAGGGAGGACAGGGAGAGAGAACCCCGGGCTTGATGTTTTATAGGGGAGCAGGGCATTATGGGAAATGAAATCCCTGGCTTCCTGTGACCACCCCCTGGGCTGGGCCCCCTTCTGGCACATCCCAGGTGTGGCCTGTGCAGTGGCGCCCGGGCCGGCACCCAGCCTAAACCACCAGCCGTAGCCAGCTCTTGGGACCATCATCTCCTTTCCTAGGGTCAGCAGAGGCCCTCTGCACCCAAAACATTTGGGCTGTCACACCCAGGGTCTCTGGAGAAGCCACACCGTGCAAACCCTTGAGGTGCCTCTGACCCCAAGGCCTTTGGAGCATTTCTGCAGCCAGAGCTTTTGGGGGATCTAACACCTAGGGTCTCTGGGGCACGGTTTTATCCATACTTTTGGGGTGTCTCCCAGCCCCCGACCCACCTGCTTCCCAAGGGCTGAGAAAGCATCCCCTCCCTCACCCCCTCTCCATCCCGCTCCAGCACCCCGCGAATCCCCTCGCTAGGGGTCCGCATCCCGGCGCCGGGGTGCTGGGGCGGGAGGTGAATTCCTCCGGGACCGCTCCGAGCCAAGCCGCCCGCGGAGAGCCGGAGGGCGTCGGGACCGACCCCTGTAGGGCTGTGTGCTGCAGGGCGGGCTCCTGACGCTGCCGAGGAGGGAAGCAGGCAGTGTCTGTACGCTCGGTGTCATGTACTTCCTAATCCTGCCGGATTGCTCCATCGGGCTGGAGAGGCAGCAGAGGGGGGAGCTGGAGGCCAGCCGGCCGCCTCCCGGACCTCGCAGCCACCCCGAGCGAGCCACCGACGGCCACTACGTTGCTCCTCTCCTTCGTGCCGTCGTGTCACCCCCACCGAAAACACCCAAATCCCCTCATCTTGTCCTTCTGTCCCCTCTTCCTTCCCGGGTAGGACACGAGGAAACACGTCACCATGACACTGCTGGACGCCGAGCAGTCCTACCTGGAGTCCTTGCGCACCTTGATGCAGGTAAGGTGGCAGGGCCGGGGGAGGTGACGCCCTCCCCCTCCCTTCCCTCCCCCCCCGCCCCCCCCCAAAATGCCTCGTGGAGTGTAGCCCTCCCTTGCTTGGCACCGTCCCCCCGGCCCCCCCAAGTCGCAGCCCTCAAGCTGTGGGTCCCCTGCCAGCACCAAGGTGGCACAGGAGTGGGTTGGGAAGGGGTGGCAGCGCGGGCTGGCGGGGGGCCGTGGGCATCAGGGTGGCCGCGGTGGCAGCAGTGGGGTGTAGGGCTCACATCTGTCCCCCCAAATGAAGCCTGGAACATTCCTGGTGGGTTGTCACCTGGCAGGTGGTGTGTCCACAAGCCCCTTCCAGTGCTTGACGCCAGCCCCCTCCCAAAGCTCTCTTCGGCAACCTCATCTCCTGGTTGCTGATGACCCTGCCATGGTGGGAGACCCTTTACACCCCCTGTACCCATGCACCCCCCCCATTTTTTGCTCACCTTCACCATCTTCAGCCATGGGCTGAGGCTTCTTCTCCATTCCTGGGTTGTACTTCGTTTTCACTAAGCTGGTTCCAAACCTCCCCCTGGAGCAACCTGGCCCCAGGGCCCACCCTAGGTTTGAGATGTTAATGAAGGTGTTTCAGGGTGATGGTGGTCAATGCCCTGGAGACTTAGGTCAGTCTTGGCTTAGGTGTGGCTCTTCCCATGGTGGACCCAGAGATCACAGTCTCACAGTATCACCAAGGCTGGAAGAGACCTCAAAGACCATCGAGTCCAACCTGGCACCTCAGACCTCATGACTAGACCATGGCAGCAAGTGCCACATCCAGATGTTGTTGCAGGAAGGAAGGACCCTTTGAGGCTGCTCCTAGTGCAGATGTTGGCTTGGGGGTGCAAGAGGACCCCAGCTCTGGGACTTATCCAGGCAGGGTTTAGGGTCTGGTGGTGCCCCCGATGATCTTGGCATGGATGGAGGCTGTCCCTTGGGCTGTGCCCTCCTCTGAGGTAGGACAGGAGGCTGGTTGGAGGGGACAGCCGTGCTGGGGGGTCAGTGGTTCCCCACTGGAGGGACTGGGTGGGCATGAATGGAGGCCATGGTGGGCATGAATGGAAGGCCCAAACCCTTGCCCGTGGGATATGTCCTGGCACGGTGCAGCCAGGGGGATCTGGCTTTCTGGGGAGAGAGTCAGAGGGCTCCAGATGCCCCCAGCTCCCCATCTCAGCTGGCACCAGGTGCTTGGAGCCATCATGATGTGGCCTGGTGACGTGTAGCATGGTGGCTCCCGAGGGCAAGGACTACCTTGGAGCATGATCTTCCATCCAAGCCAGATGGTGCATGAGCAAGCCCTGCCTGCTCTCCCTGTGTGCTGAGGTGGAAGCTGTCTGCGTGCTCTTCTTCCCCATCTGGTCCTTGCTCCCCTAGTTTCCTGGTGGGTGGGAAGTGTGGCACAGCCCAGCCCTTCTCCTGATGGAGGAGTTGGGCCACAGTAGGGCAGGTGAAGTGGGTTAGGGGCCTCAGGAAGGGTTTGGCTCTTCTGACTTGGGTCTCTGTGAGATACCTCCCATCAGCTTGAGGAACCTCATCCTTGGGATGGAGGTTTGCCAGCTGGGACGGAGATGTTTGAAGCCACTCCAGGTGGGTCCTGTCCTCACTGATCATCTCCATGATCCTTCCAGCATCCTTGAAGGGCACTGCCATCTCATACAGGTCAGGCTGGGGAGGTGTCAAGGAGGTTCAGAAGACCTTCCTCATCCTGCATTCCTTGCAGATTCCTGAGGGCACCACCCCTGCCCTCCTCATGGGAAAGGGCTTTCCCAGCAGAGCTTCCCACCCAGCCTTGCAGAGGACCTGCTTTTCCTGCTAGCTCTGAGCCATCGCCCAAGGGAGGCTGCTGGGTGAAGTGGTCCAGGGTTTGATCCACAGCATCTAGCCTGCTGGTTCCAAACATCCTAAATCCCACCAGGACTGCACCAGATTTGGACCCCAAGGTCATGCTGCCATGACTTCCCAGCTGGGTCAGGCTGTGCTGAGGGCTCCAGCCCTGCACACAGCACTCCAGCTGAGGTCTCCCCAGAGCCGAGCAAAGTGGCACAATCCCCTCTCTGGCTCTGCTGCCAGCGCTGCTTTGGCTGCAGCCCAGGCTGCCCTTGGCCTTCTGTGCTGCAAGCTCACACTGCCTGCTCCTGGCCAGCTTCTCCCCAAGCAGAAGCCCCAGGTCCTTTTCCTCAGGGCTGCTTTCCATCCCCTCCTCCCCCAGTCTGTATTGATAGTGAGGATTGTTCCAGCCCAGGGGCAGAGCCCTGCACTTGCTCTTGTGGAACCTCCTGAGGTTCACCTGGGCTTCCCCTCTCCAGCCTGTCCAGGCCCCTCTGGCTGCCATCCTGTCCCTCTGGTGGATCCAGAGCACCACTCAGCTTGGTGCCACCTGCACTCTGCTGATGGTGCCTCAATCTCCCTCTCTCTGTCATTGATAAAAAAACTGCAACAGCACAGGTCCCAGTGCAGACCCCTGAGGGACACCACTTGGCACTGATGATCTAAGTCCAACCCCTGTGCCATGGGCAGGGACATCTTGCAGTAGATCAGGCTCCTCAAAGCACCATCCAACCTCTCCTTGAACACTTGCAGTGATAAATTCAAGGCATCCATGCAAGGTGATGATGATCTCTCAGGAGCTGGTGGCCCCTTGGGCGGTTACAAAGACCAGGCTGGTGGTGGCCAAAGCTCCAAGCCTGGTTTCTTTGCCAAGCCTCTCCTGCATGGAGCTGGTTTCCATCCCCAGCAGCCAGAGCAGCACAGTTGGGGCTTGCTTGGGGGTGCCAGGGCATCGCTGATGGGGAGGAATAACAGCAGGCACCAGGACAGCTGCCCTGCTGGAGAGCAGCTCCATGGAGAAAGACCTTGGAGTGCTGGTGGGCAGCAAGTTCTGCATGGGCCAGCAATGTGCCCTTGTGGTCAAGAGAGCCAATGGGATCCTGGGGTGCAGCAAGAGAAGTGTGGCCCTCCAGGCCAGGGAGGTTCTTCTGCCCTTCTGCTCTGCCCTGCTGAGACCACAGCTGCAATCCTGTGTCCAGTTCTGGGCTCCCCAGTGCAAGAGAGACAGAGACCTGCTGGAGAGAATGCAACAGAGAGCCACAAGGATGATTAGGGGACTTGAGCAGGGATGGATGGGTGTAAGAATGGAGAGATGGATGGATTGGTGGACAGAAGGATGGATGGGTGGATGGGTGGATGGGAGGATGGACAGAAGAATGGAATGATGGATGGACAGAAGGGCAGATGAATGGATGGATGGACAGGATAGAGAGAAGAGCAGATGGGTGGTTGGGTGGATGGATGGATGGACAGGTGGATGGATGACAGAAGGATGTGGACAATATAAAATTCCCCAAGGGTGGGGGAAGACAAGATGAGTTTGGGAGAGTCAGGGAAGAACCTACAGGTACCCTGGGTTGGGGGTGGGTAGGGAGGCTCCAGGTGAAACCTGTGGAAATCCTACTGTGCCCATGCCTGATGTTCCCATGGCCTTGATGCTTCCCTGTGAGTGGACCTCTGGCTTCACCTTTGTGGCCATGGCACCCAGGTCCCCATCCTACTTCAGGCCAAAGCCATGCCTGGGGAAACTGAGGCTGGGTTGCACTTCCAGTAGTGGGAGGGGCTGGGAACCAAGAGGGAATGGACAGAATAGAGTAGAGTAGTTTAGAGGAGAGGAGAGGAGAGTAGAATAGAGTAGTGTAGAGTAGAGTAGGATAGGATAGGATAGGATAGGATAGGATAGGATAGGATAGGATAGGATAGGATAGGATAGAAATAGCCTGGTTGGAAAAGACCTTTGAGATCATGAAGTCACCCTGTCCAGAGAAGGGCAAGAAAGCTGGTGAGGGCTTCAGAGCACAGGCCCTTGAGGAGAGGCTGCGGGAGCTGGGGTTTCTTAGCCTAGAGAAGAGCAGGCTCAGAGGAGAGCCTTATTGCTGTCTAGAACTACCCGAAGGGAGATTTTAACCAGGTGGGTGTTGGTGTCTTGTCCCAGGTAACCAACCCCAGAAGCATTCCCTGTCCTTCAGCATGGCCTTCCCCCTACAAGGTGGAGCTCAGCACCCCCCAAGCCGATGGCACCCAGGCCTTCCCCTTCGAATTCCCCAAGCCGATGCCCGGCTCAGCTCTGAGCAAGCCTTTCAGGATGCCAAGAAGAAGCTGGGTAAGAGCAGGGACAAGGGGGCAGGACTTGATTGTGGGTTCAGCATCAGAACACAGGATGGGTAGACCTCCATCCATTTAACTTGCTCATTTAACTTGCTCATTCACCATTTCCCCCAGCTTCCAGCAAAAACTGCCTGGGCCCAGAGTTCCTCAAGGCCATCCCCACCATGAAGATGAGGAGCGGGATGCAGGAGCGTGGTGCTGATGCTTGGGTTCAAGCATCCTACAGGACCTGCAAGTCCCTCCCTGGAGGTGGTCAAGGCCATGTTGTCTGCAGCCTTGAGCCACCTTGTCAGCTCTTCAGAGAGATGTGGAGGTGCTGGACCCGGTGCAGAGGAGGGCAAGGAATCTGGGGACGGGCCTGGAGAACAAACCTGGTGGAGAGCTACTGAGGGAGCTGTGGATGGTTAGTTTGGAGAGGAGGAGGTGGAGGGGGGACCTCACTGCTCTTCCCAGCTCCCTGAAAGGGCATTGTGGAGAGGTTGGGGGTGGTCTCTTCCCACAGGTAATGAAGTGATAGTACGATGAGGAAATGAATCGAATCGAATCAAATCGAATACATTAGAATACATTAGAATGGCTTAGACTAGACTAGATTCGACTAGAATAGAACTAACCCGGTTGGAAAAGACGTGTGTGATCATGAAGTCACCCTGTCCAGAGAAGGGGAAGAAAGCTGGTGAGGTGTTTGGAGCACAGGCCCTGTGAGGGGAGGCTGAGGGAGGTGGCATTGATTAGCCTGGAGAACAGGAGGCCCAGAGGAGAGCCTTATTGCTGTCTAGAACTACCCGAAGGGAGGTTGTAGCCAGGTGGGTGTTGGTCTCTTGTCGCAGGTAACCAGCAGCAGGGTAGCAGCATAAGAACCAATTCCTGTCTTTCAGCATGGCCTTCCCCCAACAAGGTGGAGCTCAGTACCACCAATGCTGATGGCACCCAGTCCTTCATCTTCGAGTTCCCCAAGCCCGATGCCCGGCTCAGCTCTGAGCAAGGCTTTGAGGATGCCAAGAAGAAGCTGGGTAAGAGCAAGGACAAGGGGGGGGACGACTTGGGAGTTGGTTCAGCATCACAACACAGGATGGGTAGACCTCCATCCATTTAACTTGCTCATTCACCAATGTGGTTTTTTCCCCCAGCTTCCAGCAAAAACTGCCTGCACCCAGAGTTCCTCAAGGCCATCCCCACCATGAGGATGCACAGCAGGATGCAGGTACTTGGTGCTGATGCTTGGGTTCAAGAATCCTACAGGACCTGCAAGTCCCTCCCTGGAGGTGGTCAAGGCCAGGCTGGCTGAGGCCTTGAGCCACCTTGGCACCTCAATAGAGGAGAGATGTGGAGGTGCCTGAGCCTGTGCAGAGGAGGGCAAGGAAGCTGGGGAAGGACTTGGAGAACAAATGTGATGGGGAGCGAGTGAGGGAGCTGTGGATGGCTACTTTGGAGAGGAGGAGGCAGAGGGGGGACCTCACTGCTCTTCCCAGCTCCCTGAAAGGACATTGTAGAGAGGTTGGGGGCACTCTCCTCTCAGAGGTATATAAGTGATAGTATGAAGTGGATATGAATAGAGTAGACTAGAATATACTAGAATAGATAAGAATGGTTTAGGCTAGACTAGAGTAGAGCTAACAGGGTTGGAAAAGACCTTTGAGATCATGAAGTCACCCTGTCCAGAGAAGGGCAAGAAAGCTGGTGAGGGCTTCAGAGCACAGGCCCTTGAGGAGAGGCTGCGGGAGCTGGGGTTTCTTAGCCTAGAGAAGAGCAGGCTCAGAGGAGAGCCTTATTGCTGTCTAGAACTACCCAAAGGGAGATTTTAACCAGGTGGGTGGTGGTGTCTTGTCCCAGGTAACCAGCCCCAGAAGCATTCCCTGTCCTTCAGCATGGCCTTCCCCCTACAAGGTGGAGCTCAGCACCCCCCAAGCCGATGGCACCCAGTCCTTCCCCTTCGAATTCCCCAAGCCGATGCCCGGCTCAGCTCTGAGCAAGCCTTTGAGGATGCCAAGAGGAAGCTGGGTAAGAGAAGGGACTTGGGAGCTGGACTTGGGAGTGGGTTCAGCATCAGAACCCAGGATGGGTAGGCCTCCATCCATCTCTCTTCCTCATTCATTCCTCATTTTTAAAATTCATTTGGTTTTAAACTTTTTTGGTCACATTTTATCATTTTTCTTCTATTATTGTAATTTTTAATATTCATTTTATTTTTTATTTTCATTTTTTTAATTTTAATTTTTTTAAATTTATTTTTTAATCTAGCTTTTAATCTTTTATCTTTTCACCTTCTAGCTTTTTTTTAAATTCTTTTATTTCATTTTTGTTTGATCTAGTTTCTATTTTTATTATTGTTTTTTGTTTTTTATTTTAACCTTTTGTGTTAATTCTTTTTAATTATTTTTCGTTATAATTTTCTTGAATTTTGTTTTTTATACCTTTTTTGTTTGTTTTAATCTGGTAGTGTTGATAATCCTTATTTGTTGGTTGGTAATGATCCTTATGCTTTTTGTGAATAGCTATTTTGTGTTAGTAATCCTTATGACTTGTCTTTGCTATTATTTTTTATTGTTGTTGGGTTTTTTGTCATGCTCTTGTTACATTGCTTTTATTGAAGATTTTTCTGTGTTTTAAATTAGTTCTCTATCATTATTTCTTGTCAGCAGTTTGTTGTTTGCTGTTTATTGTACTTTTTGTGTCTGGGTGGCAATATTTTGGTTTGGTTTTGTTATATATATTTGTACTTTTTACATTTTTTTTGTACTTGTTTTCTCTTTGACTATTTTTTTGTATTTGTATTGTTGTCTAGGCAATGGCTGAGAAGGAAATAGAAAGACATTAGCTAAGGAATGCTTTTAAAAATGAATG
>NW_026530775.1:144833-150316 GCF_014839835.1 Dryobates pubescens
CCCCCTCACTGCCTCCCTCCAGAAACAAGGGAAGGAGGGAAAAGCAATGAGGCAGGTCTGGAACTGCCTCCACTTGTCCATCAACTCGGAGCAGGCAGCCCTTAGGAAGGGGCAGGGTGGGAAGGGAGACTCACTGCTAGTGAACCACAGTGAGAACAACCAGGACAGGACTGCATCTCCCCCCCTGTGCTTCTGTTCGGGGGGCAAATGCAGAGGGGGAAATAGCTCAGGCTGGCTTGGAAACCTCACTCACACCTCTGGACAGGAAGAATCCCTGAGACGGAGACACAGTGAGCAGGGAATCCCCACCCTGAGCACACAGATACAGCACAACCAGGCTGGGACAGACCTCTGTGAGCATCAGGTCCAACCTCCCCCCCAAGAGAAGAGGAAATAGGACAGGAGAGGATAGCACTCGAATTAACCAGGTTGGAACAGACCTCAGAGATCCTTGAGTCCAACCTCTCACCCAGCACCATCTGATCAACTGCACCGTGGCACCCAGGGCCCCATCCAGGCTCCTCCTGAACGCCTCCAGGGATGGGGACTCCACCACCTCCCTGGGCAGCACATCCCCATGGCCAACCTCTCCTGCTGGGGAGAACTTCCTCCTAACATCCAGCCTGAACCTCCCCTGGCACAGCCTGAGACTGTGTCCTCTTGTTCTGGTGCTGGGTGCCTGGCAGAAGAGACCAACCCCCACCTGGCTGCAAGCTCCCTCCAGGTAGCTGTAGAGAGCAAGAAGGTCTCCCCTGAGCCTCCTCTTCTCCAGGCTAAGCAACCCCAGCTCCCTCAGCCTCTCCACACAGGGCTGTGCTCCAGCCCCCTGCCCAGCCCTGACCCCTCCACTTGCATGCTGCTTACCCTGGCACCCCGCAGAAGGCTCTCTGGTGTAAGGCTCCTGTGGGTGGCTCCCAGCTGGTGAAGAGCATTTACAGCCCACGCAGTTCCAGGCCTGTCAGGCTGTGCCTCCTGTGTCTCCCTCTCCACGAGGGAGGGCCTCCTGTCCCCTGGGCAGGGAAGAAAACACAGCTGTGAAACCAGAGCACTAGAATGCGAGACCCCCGGGAGATCCCAAACCTAGCCTTGGAGCTGGCCTCAGAGCTCCTCTGGGCAAAGCTGGAGCTGCCCGGCCCCGCCCCGAGCCGCCCGGCCCCGCCCCCTTACGAGTTCCACCCTCACACACCTGCGGGGCAGCACTGAGCACCTGCGGGGCAGCACTGAGCACCTGCGGGGCAGCACTGAGCACCTGCGGGGCAGCACTGAGCACCTGCGGGGCAGCACTGAGCACCTGCGGGGCAGCACTGAGCACCTGCGGGGCAGCACTGAGCACCTGCGGGGCAGCACTGAGCACCTGCGGGGCAGCGAGTGCAGTGCCGCCCATGCCACCGGCGGGGGCAGCACTGAGCCACCGGGGGCGGCACAGCTGCACTGCCAACCACTCTTGACATGCCGGGGTTTGGGGGGCTCTGGGGGGTCCCGGGGCTGCAGGGACACCAAAAACCAGAGTGAGACCTCCCAGAATCCTGCAGGACCCCAAAACCTGGAACCCCAGGAGACCCCCCCCGGGAGACCCTCCCGAGACCCCCATATTCCCCTTTCACACCCCCGGTGCCATCACCCCCGGTGCCAGCACCCATCCCACCTTCCCCCCTCTGCCCTCTCCCTTTCAGGGGTCCCCAAGGGTCTGTAAGGGTCCGTGGGCGTCCGCAGGTTTCTGCGGGGTCCCCTGGGGTTCCCAAGGGTCTGTAGAGGTCCGTAAGAGACCCCCTGGGGACCCCTACGGACTCTTAGGGACCAGTACAGACCCCTGAGGACCCCAGCAGAGCCCCACAGACCTTATTGACCCCTGCAGACCCCTACAGACCCTTGGCGACCCCTGGGGACCCCTAAGGGCCCCCACGGAGTCCTGAAGAGCTCAGCGGAGTCAGGCGAACCCCTGCAGACCCTTACGGACACCCCCCCCCGACCCCTGGGAGCCACCCAGACCCAGACCCTCCCCCCAGTTCCCGTCCCATCCTTTTCTGCCCCTCTAGGATCCCCTTCAGACCCTCCTGGGACCCCTCCCGGACCCCCTCAAACCCTTTTGATCCCCCCAAACCATTCCCACTCCCCCCCCACCCCCCCACGCTGGGGTCCTAAGGGGTCCCCAGGAGTCCTCATGACTCAGTACGGGTCCGCGGGGGTCCGCTGCAGCCAACGAGCCAATGGGAGAGCCCCAGGGCCGGCCCCTTCCCGCCCGCCCGGCCCCTTCCCGGCCGGCTGGCCCCTTCCCGCCCGCCCGGCCGCCCGGCCCCTTCCCGCCCGCCCGCCCGGCCCCTGCTCGCCCGCCCGGCCCCTGCTCGCCGCCGGCACGCCCGGCCCCTGCCCGCCGCCGGCCGCCCGTCCCCTGCCCGCCCGCCCGCCCGGCCCCTGCCTGCCCGCCCGGCCGGCCGCCCCTGCCCCCTGCCCGCCCGACCCTGGCGCCGCCCGGCCCCTGCCCGCCCGGCCCCCTCATTCACCGGCTCACAGTTCGAGGTACTGGGATGGGCTGGGAGGGGGAAAACTGGGTGGAATGGGAGCACTCGGAGGGTCTGTGGGAAGCACTGGGGTTACCAGGAGGGACGGGGGGGGACTTGGAGGCCCCGGGGGGGGATTACTAGGAGCACTGGGACTGGGACTGGTTGGACTGAGAGCTGCTGGGGCAGGCCCTAAGTGTCAGGCAGGGGAGGGGACTGGCCCGGACTGGGGCCATACTGGGAGGGGAATGGTCCAGGCTGGAGCCCTACTAGTCCATTCTGGTTCTTACTGGTCCAGTACTGATCCATACTGATCCGTACTGGTCCAGTACTGGCCCTTACTGGTCCCCCAGGGCCATGCCCGATGCTGACCCCCGCTGACTTAGAGAAAGGTACACAAGAGACTCAGTAAGTTTCTTTCTTGTATTATGCTTCTATTTCAGCGCCGGACACAGGTAGAATCATTTCAAAAGGCCTGTGTGTCTTCAGAGAGTTTGGGGCAAACTTTTATACAGAAAGTTATCTGTGGTATGTCAATAGGTCACAGAAAAGTCCAGATGCCTCCTATCTATACAAAGGTTATCTATCTAAAAATAGCAGAAGTATACATATCACCCAGGTGTCCTTTATCTAATGCAAAAGACCCTCTTGTCCAAGACTAACAGAAGTAAGTCACTGAAAAATCCTGCTATTCCTTATCTATGCAGAGGCTGTCTGCCAACTCCTCTCCCCCTCCCTGCATTCCAGCATTCAGCTAACAAGGAAAATTCTTATCTACTCGGTTATTCTGTTAATGAGAATTTTCTGTTCATCAGTTCCCCCCTTTCTTACAGCCAAGAGAGTATATTCCTATACTGTATTTTCTTAAAATAATGTCCTGTTTCCAGCTCATGCCTGAGTTTATCATTTTTATACTTCTGGTAGGATTCTACACTACTCTTTCCAATACACATAATTATCTTAACCAAAACTAACAATAATATTATTAATAAAATAATCATTACAATTCCCAGCAACAGCTGTTTAAGCCAGAGCATATTGGGCATCCATGAGGTTAACTCTTCCCAGAGATCTGATAATCCATATGACGTATCATCCTTGCTCACCTCATGTAATACTTTCCCCTGTTCCCATATATTTTGTACATCAGTTTTAATTTGTCCTGACTTATCTACCTAGGTGCAACAAGGGGTGTTTATCAAGGTGCACACCCCTCCCATTTCAGCTGTAATCATATCCAAAGCCAGCCTGTTTTGCAGTGACACACTGCTCACAGACTTAACTTCCACCTGCAGATTCTGCACCGCATCAGCTGCTGAATTAGCAATGATTTCCATTGGAGCTGATATATTTACTATTGCTTTTTCAAGTTGTGCAACGCCTAGTGCAGGGATCAATGCTCGAACAAAACTGTGATAGCCAGTGTCGTATCTGACGAGGGGATTTGCTGTCCTTCTGTGTCTTCTCCAAAGAGTTCTCCGATATCCTCTAAGCAGGATCTCATGATGGACAGTGATTTGTGGGGTTAAGTAGCCTGCAGTGCAAACTCCTGTCCATTTTGGGGGTAAGCTTTTTCTGGCATACCCACCTCCACATAACCACCCCTATCCATAAGGGAGTAAGCAACTAGTTTGCCTTAATAGGGCTACACCAGCCCCTACAACATCCAGCCTGTTTTCTTTAGAAGAGGTACAGCCATTTCCCTGAACCCATGGATTGACACCTGAGACTTCTCCAGGGGAAGAGTAATTCCAGCTGCAGCCCAACCCTGTTAAGTTTCGCCATCCTACCTTATTTTCACTATTTTCATTGCTTTCTGCAAAAAGGGTTCGTGAAGGATCTACAATTCATAAGTCAAACTTTGGACCCAGGCTTTCTGAGCTATCTTTCCCATGCTGACAATTGTGGAAGTTACTATCAGATGTAGTCACCCAGTCTGATGGCCCCCAAGTCCAATTCATTGAGGCTACCCCAAATAAAGGGGTCCTCATTTGGCCTCGAGGAAGTTCAGTGCATATCCAACAGTTAGAGAGATTAGTTTGCAAAGCCAATTCTTGACTAACATTTAAGTACATATTTCCTTCCCATCCCTTAATAGTATCAATCAACAAACAAATCACAATTATCGATACAACTTGAGCTTCAGGGGCCCCTGGGATTCGAGTTTCCATTCTCTCGCTGAGGTCTTCTTGACTCTGGTGTGGTGAATCCAAGCAGCTTGTTCCTTGATTATTGATGGCTGTGAAGGATGTCAGTAACACCTGGTATGGTCCAGTCCACTTGGGCTCCAGAGGGTTCTCTGAAAGAGATCTGATATAGACATAATCTCCAGGTTCCACATCATGGACTGGTCTGTCTAACCCTCTCACATGGGTTCCAATCACCTGTTTGTTGACAATGCTCAGGTTCTTATAAATTTGCTGAACATACTTGTTCAACATTTCCTCTCTAAATTGCCCTGCTTCAGAAGGGTCCATAGTGCCTACTATGTAAGGTCTTCCAAACAGGATTTCAAATGGGCTCAACCCTTCCTTTATTCTTTGCTTAGTTCGAATTCGCAACAGGGCAATTGGTAATGCTTGTGGCCAAGGCAGGTTTGCTTCCTGTCCAATTTTTACTATCTGATTTTTGATTAAGTGGTTCATTTTCTCCACTTGCCCACTCGAATGTGGATTGTAGGGGGTGTGGAGTTTCCAATCAATTCCTAAAATTTTGCTCACCTGCTGTACCACCTTGGCCACAAAATGAGGTCCCCTGTCTGAGGAAATAGCAGCAGGTACCCCAAAACAAGGTATTATCTCTTGTAACACTGCCTTAGTAACCTCTCGTGCTTTGTTTGTGTGGCAGGGAAATGCTTCTGGCCAACCAGAGAAGGTGTCAGTGAGTACCAACAGGTACCTGTATCCCCCCTTTCTTGGGAGTTCAGTAAAATCAATTTGCCATTGTTGTCCTGGATAATTTCCTTTGCTAATTTGTCCCAGTCTA
>NW_026530776.1:300000-422689 GCF_014839835.1 Dryobates pubescens
TGCCAGAGAGTCAAAGTGCCTGAGTGTCACCGAGCCTGATTGTCACAATGCCTGAGTGACACAATGCCTGAGAGTCACAGAGCCTGATTGTCACAACGCCTGAGAGTCACATTGCCAGAGAGTTACAGTACCAGAGAGTCACAGTGCCTTATGTCACAATGCCTGAGTGTCACAGTGCCTGAGCGTTACAGTGCCTCAGTCATAATGCCTGTGTGTCAGTGGCAGAGGTGCACAGGGTCTGACAGTCACTTCCTGAGTGTCAGAATGCCTTAGTGAGAAAGTGTCACAGTGCCTGAGTGTCATCGTTCCTGAGTGTCACAGTGCCAGAGTCTCATAATGCTTGAGTGTCACAGTGCCTGAGTGTCACAGTCCCTGCATGTTACGGTGCCAGACTGTCAGAATGCCTGAGTGTCACAGTGCCTGAGTGTCACAGTGCCAGAGAGTCACAGTGCCAGAGAGTCACAGTACCTGAGTGTCACAATTCCTGAGTGTCACAGTGCCTGAGTGTCACAGTGCTTGAGTGTCACAGTACCAGAGAGTCACAGTGCCTGAGCATCACAGTGCCTGATTGTCAAAGTGCCCGAGAGTCACAGTGCCTGAATGTCACAATGCCTGAGTGTGACAGTGGCAAAGAGTCACTAGTGCCTGAGTGTCACAGTGCCTGAGTGTCACGGAGCCTGAGTGTCACACTGCCTGAATCTCACAGTGACAGAGTGCTACAGTCCCTGTGTGTCACAGTGCCAGAGTGTCACAATGCCTTAGTGCCACAGTGCCAGACTGTCACAATGCCTGAGAGTCACATTGCCTGAGTGTCACAATGCCTGAGTGTCACAGTGTCAGAGTCACAATGCCTGAATGTCGCAATGCCTGAGAGTCACAGTGCATGAGATTCACTGTACCTGAGTGTCACAATGCCTGAGTGTCACAGTGCCTGAGTGTCACAGTGTCAAAGTATCACAGTGCCTGAGTGTCATGGTGCCTGAGTGTCACAGTGCATGAGAGTCACAGTGCCTGAGTGTCACAGCGCCTGAGAGTCACAGAGCCAGAGAGTCACAGTGCCTGAGTGTCACAGTTCCTGAGGGTCACACTGCCTGAATGTCACAATGCCTGAGTGTCACAGTGCCTGGGTGTCACAGTAGCAGAGTCACATTGCCTGAGAGTCACATTGCCTGAGTGTCACAGTGATAGAGTCACAATACCTGAATGTCACAATGCCTGAGAGTCACAGTGCATGAGAGTCACTGTGCCTGAGTGTCACCGTGCCAGAGTGTCGCCATGCCAGAATTCACCGTGATAGAGTGCCACAGTTCCAGAGTGTCACAGTACCTTAGTGTCACAATGCTTGAGTGTCACAGTGCCTGAATCTCACAGTGACTGAGCATCACAGTTCCTGAGTGTCACAGTGCCAGAGAGTCACAGTACCTGACTGTCACAATGCCTGAGTGTCACAGTGCCTGAGTGTCACAGTGCTTGAGTGTCACAGTACCAGAGAGTAACAGTGCCTGAGCGTCACAGGGTCTGTGTGTCAAAGAGCCGAATAGTCACAGTGCCAGAGTGTCACAGTGCCTGAGAGCTACACTACCTGTGTCTCACAATGCCTGAGTGTCACAGCACCTGAGAGTCACAGTGCCTGAGTGTCACAGTGCCTGAGTGCTACAGTGCCAGAGTGTCACAGTGCCAAAGAGTCACAGTGCCTGAGTGTCACATTGCCAGAGAGTCACAGTGCCAGAGTGTCACAATGCTTGAGTGTCACAGTGCCAGAGTGTCACAATGGTTGACTGTCACAGAGCCTGAATCTCACAGTGCCTCAGTGTCACAGTCCCTGCGTGTCACAGTGCAGGAATGTCACAAGGCCTTAGTGTAACAGTGCCAGAGAGTCAAAGTGCCTGAGTGTCACTGAGCCTGATTGTCACAATGCCTGAGTGACACAATGCCTGAGAGTCACAGAGCCTGATTGTCACAATGCCTGAGTGTCACAGTGCCTGAGTGTCACAGTGCCTGATAGTCACAGTGCCAGAGAGTCACAACGCCTGAGAGTCACATTGCCAGAGAGTTACAGTGCCAGAGAGTCACAGTGCCTTATGTCACAATGCCTGAGTGTCACAGTGCCTGAGCGTTACAGTGCCTCAGTCACAATGCCTGTGTGTCAGTGGCAGAGGTGCACAGGGCCTGACAGTCACTTCCAGAGTGTCAGAATGCCTTAGTGAGAAAGTGTCACAGTGCCTGAGTGTCATCGTGCCTGAGTGTCACAGTGCCAGAGTCTCATAATACTTGAGTGTCACAGTGCCTGAGTGTCACAGTCCCTGCATGTTACGGTGCCAGACTGTCAGAATGCCTGAGTGTCACAGTGCCTGAGTGTCACAGTGCCAGAGAGTCACAGTGCCAGAGAGTCACAGTACCTGAGTGTCACAATGCCTGAGTGTCACAGTGCCTGAGTGTCACAGTGCTTGAGTGTCACAGTACCAGAGAGTCACAGTGCCTGAGCATCACAGTGCCTGATTGTCAAAGTGCCTGAGAGTCACAGTGCCTGAATGTCACAATGACTGAGTGTCACAGTGGCAGAGTCACTAGTGCCTGAGTGTCACAGTGTCAAAGAGTCACAGTGCCTGAGTGTCATGGTGCCTGAATGTCACAGTGCCAGGGAGTCACAGTGCCTGAGCGTCACAGTGCCTGAGTGTCACAGTGCCAGAGAGTCACAGTGCCAGAGAGTCACAGTACCTGAGTGTCACAATGCCTGAGTGTCACAGTGCTTGAGTGTCACAGTACCAGAGAGTCACAGTGCCTGAGCATCACAGTGCCTGATTGTCATAGTGCCTGAGAGTCACAGTGCCTGAGAGTCACAATGCCTGAGTGTCACAGTGGCAAAGAGGCACTAGTGCCTGAGTGTCACAGCGCCTGAGTGTCACGGAGCCTGAGTGTCACACTGCCTGAATCTCACAGAGACAGAGTGCTACAGTCCCTGTGTGTCACAGTGCCAGAGTGTCACAATGCCTTAGTGCCACAGTGCCAGACTTTCACAATGCCTGAGAGTCACATTGCCTGAGTGTCACAATGCCTGAGTGTCACAGTGTCAGAGTCACAATGCCTGAATGTTGCAATGCCTGAGAGTCACAGTGCATGAGATTCACTGTACCTGAGTGTCACAATGCCTGAGTGTCACAGTGCCTGAGTGTCACGGTGCCTGAGTGTCACACTGCCTGAATCTCACAGAGACAGAGTGCTACAGTCCCTGTGTGTCACAGTGCCAGAGTGTCACAATGCCTTAGTGCCACAGTGCCAGACTTTCACAATGCCTGAGAGTCACATTGCCTGAGTGTCACAATGCCTGAGTGTCACAGTGTCAGAGTCACAATGCCTGAATGTTGCAATGCCTGAGAGTCACAGTGCATGAGATTCACTGTACCTGAGTGTCACAATGCCTGAGTGTCACAGTGCCTGAGTGTCACAGTGTCAAAGTATCAAAGTGCCTGAGTGTCATGGTGCCTGAGTGTCACAGTGCATGAGAGTCACAGTGCCTGAGTGTCACAGTGCCTGGGTGTCACAGTAGCAGAGTCACATTGCCTGAGAGTCACATTGCCTGAGTGTCACAGTGATAGAGTCACAATACCTGAATGTCACAATGCCTGAGAGTCACAGTGCATGAGAGTCACTGTGCCCGAGCGTCACCGTGCCAGAGTGTCACCATGCCAGAATGCCACCGTGATAGAGTGCCACAGTTCCAGAGTGTCACAGTACCTTAGTGTCACAATGCTTGAGTGTCACAGTGCCTGAATCTCACAGTGACGGAGCATCACAGTGCCTGAGTGTCACAGTGCCAGGGAGTCACAGTGCCAGAGAGTCACAGTGCCTGAGCATCACAGTGCCTGAGTGTCACAGTGCCAGAGAGTCACAGTACCTGACTGTCACAATGCCTGAGTGTCACAGTGCCTGAGTGTCACAGTGCTTGAGTGTCACAGTGCCAGAGTGTCACAGTGCCTGAGAGCTACACTGCCTGTGTCTCACAATGCCTGAGTGTCACAGCACCTGAGAGTCACAGTGCCTGAGTGTCACAGTGCCTGAGTGCTACAGTGCCAGAGAGTCACAGTGCCAAAGAGTCACAATGCCTGAGTGTCACAGTGCCAAAGAGTCACAGTGCCTGAGTGTCACATTGCCAGAGAGTCACAGTGCCAGAGTGTCACAATGCTTGAGTGTCACAGTGCCAGAGTGTCACAATGGTTGACTGTCACAGAGCCTGAATCTCACAGTGCCTCAGTGTCAGAGTCCCTGCGTGTCACGGTGCAGGAATGTCACAAGGCCTTAGTGTAACAGTGCCAGAGAGTCAAAGTGCCTGAGTGTCACCGAGCCTGATTGTCACAATGCCTGAGTGACACAATGCCTGAGAGTCACAGAGCCTGATTGTCACAATGCCTGAGTGTCACAGTGTCTGAGAGTCACAGAGCCTGATTGTCACAACGCCTGCGAGTCACATTGCCAGAGAGTTACAGTGCCTGAGAGTCACAGTGCCTTATGTCACAATGCCTGAGTGTCACAGTGCCTGAGCGTTACAGTGCCTCATTCACAATGCCAGTGTGTCAGTGGCAGAGGTGCACAGGGTCTGACAGTCACTTCCTGAGTGTCAGAATGCCTTAGTGAGAAAGTGTCACAGTGCCTGAGTGTCATCGTTCCTGAGTGTCACAGTGCCAGAGTCTCATAATGCTTGAGTGTCACAGTGCCTGAGTGTCACAGTGCCAGAGAGTCACAATGCCTAAGTGTCACAGTGCCAGAGTCTCATAATGCTTGAGTGTCACAGTGCCTGAGTGTCACAGTCCCTGCATGTTACGGTGCCAGACTGTCAGAATGCCTGAGTGTCACAGTGCCTGAGTGTCACAGTGCCAGAGAGTCACAGTGCCAGAGAGTCACAGTACCTGAGTGTCACAATTCCTGAGTGTCACAGTGCCTGAGTGTCACAGTGCTTGAGTGTCACAGTACCAGAGAGTCACAGTGCCTGAGCATCACAGTGCCTGATTGTCAAAGTGCCTGAGAGTCACAGTGCCTGAATGTCACAATGCCTGAGTGTCACAGTGGCAAAGAGTCACTAGTGCCTGAGTGTCACAGTGCCTGAGTGTCACGGAGCCTGAGTGTCACACTGCCTGAATCTCACAGTGACAGAGTGCTACAGTCCCTGTGTGTCACAGTGCCAGAGTGTCACAATGCCTTAGTGCCACAGTGCCAGACTGTCACAATGCCTGAGAGTCACATTGCCTGAGTGTCACAATGCCTGAGTGTCACAGTGTCAGAGTCACAATGCCTTAATGTCGCAATGCCTGAGAGTCACAGTGCATGAGATTCACTGTACCTGAGTGTCACAATGCCTGAGTGTCACAGTGCCTGAGTGTCACAGTGTCAAAGTATCACAGTGCCTGAGTGTCATGGTGCCTGAGTGTCACAGTGCATGAGAGTCACAGTGCCTGAGTGTCACAGCGCCTGAGAGTCACAGAGCCAGAGAGTCACAGTGCCTGAGTGTCACAGTTCCTGAGGGTCACACTGCCTGAATGTCACAATGCCTGAGTGTCACAGTGCCTGGGTGTCACAGTAGCAGAGTCACATTGCCTGAGAGTCACATTGCCTGAGTGTCACAGTGATAGAGTCACAATACCTGAATGTCACAATGCCTGAGAGTCACAGTGCATGAGAGTCACTGTGCCAGAGTGTCACCATGCCAGAATTCCACCGTGATAGAGTGCCACAGTTCCAGAGTGTCACAGTACCTTAGTGTCACAATGCTTGAGTGTCACAGTGCCTGAATCTCACAGTGACTGAGCATCACAGTTCCTGAGTGTCACAGTGCCAGAGAGTCACAGTGCCTGAGAGCTACAGTGCCTGAGTGTCACAGTGCCTGAGCGTCACAGGGTCTGTGTGTCAAAGAGCCGAATAGTCACAGTGCCAGAGTGTCACAGTGCCTGAGAGCTACACTACCTGTGTCTCACAATGCTTGAGTGTCACAGCACCTGAGAGTCACAGTGCCTGAGTGTCACAGTGCCTGAGTGCTACAGTGCCAGAGTGTCACAGTGCCAAAGAGTCACAGTGCCTGAGTGTCACATTGCCAGAGAGTCACAGTGCCAGAGTGTCACAATGCTTGAGTGTCACAGTGCCAGAGTGTCACAATGGTTGACTGTCACAGAGCCTGAATCTCACAGTGCCTCAGTGTCACAGTCCCTGCGTGTCACAGTGCAGGAATGTCACAAGGCCTTAGTGTAACAGTGCCAGAGAGTCAAAGTGCCTGAGTGTCACTGAGCCTGATTGTCACAATGCCTGAGTGACACAATGCCTGAGAGTCACAGAGCCTGATTGTCACAATGCCTGAGTGTCACAGTGCCTGAGTGTCACAGTGCCTGATAGTCACAGTGCCAGAGAGTCACAACGCCTGAGAGTCACATTGCCAGAGAGTTACAGTGCCAGAGAGTCACAGTGCCTTATGTCACAATGCCTGAGTGTCACAGTGCCTGAGCGTTACAGTGCCTCAGTCACAATGCCTGTGTGTCAGTGGCAGAGGTGCACAGGGCCTGACAGTCACTTCCAGAGTGTCAGAATGCCTTAGTGAGAAAGTGTCACAGTGCCTGAGTGTCATCGTGCCTGAGTGTCACAGTGCCAGAGTCTCATAATGCTTGAGTGTCACAGTGCCTGAGTGTCACAGTCCCTGCATGTTACGGTGCCAGACTGTCAGAATGCCTGAGTGTCACAGTGCCTGAGTGTCACAGTGCCTGAGTGTCACAGTGCCAGAGAGTCACAGTGCCAGAGAGTCACAGTACCTGAGTGTCACAATGCCTGAGTGTCACAGTGCCTGAGTGTCACAGTGCTTGAGTGTCACAGTACCAGAGAGTCACAGTGCCTGAGCATCACAGTGCCTGATTGTCAAAGTGCCTGAGAGTCACAGTGCCTGAATGTCACAATGACTGAGTGTCACAGTGGCAGAGTCACTAGTGCCTGAGTGTCACAGTGTCAAAGAGTCACAGTGCCTGAGTGTCATGGTGCCTGAATGTCACAGTGCCAGGGAGTCACAGTGCCAGAGAGTCACAGTGCCTGAGCGTCACAGTGCCTGAGTGTCACGGTGCCAGAAAGTCACAGTACCTGACTGTCACAATGCTTCAGTGTCACAGTGCCTGAGTGTCACAGTGCTTGAGTGTCACAGTACCAGAGAGTCACAGTGCCTGAGTGTCACAGTGCCTGAGTGTCACAGTCCCTGAGTGTCACAATGCCTGAGTGTCACAGTGCCTGAGTGTCACAATGCCAGTGTCACAGTGCCTTAGTGTCATATTCCCTGAGTGTCACAGTGCCTGAGAGTCACAATTCCAGTGTGTCACAGTGCCACAGTGTCACAGGGCATGAGAGTCACAATGCCTGAGTGTCACAGTGCCTGAGTGTCACACTGCCTGAATGTCACAATGCCTGAGTGTCACAGTGGCAAAGAGTCACAGTGCCTGAGTGTCATGGTGGCTGAGTGTCACAGTGCCTGAGAGTCACAGTGCCTGAGAGCTACAGTGCCTGAGTGTCATATTGCCAGAGTCACAGTGCCTGAGTGTCACAGTGCCTGAGAGTCACAATGCCAGAATGTCACAATGCCTGAGTGTCACAGCGACTGAGAGTCACACTGCCTGATAGCTACAGTGTCTGAGAGTCACAATGCCTAAGTGTCACAGTGCCTGAGATTCACAGTGCCTGTGTGTCACAGTGCCTGAGAGTCACAGTGCCTGTCACAGTGCCTGAGAGTCACAGTGCCTGAGTGTCACAATGCCTGAGTGTCACAGTGGCAAAGAGTCACAGTGCCTGAGTGTCATGGTGGCTGAGTGTCACAGTGCCTGAGAGTCACAGTGCCTGAGAGCTACAGTGCCTGAGTGTCGCATTGCCTTTATCTCACAGTGATTGAGTGCTACAGTCCCTGCGTGTCACAGTGCCAGAGTGTCAAAATGCCTTAGTGCCACACTGCCAGACTGTCACAATGCCTGAGAGTCACATTGCCTGAGTGTCACAGTGTCAGAGTCACAATGCCTGAATGTCACAATGTCTGAGAGTCACAGTGCCTGAGTGTCACAGTGCCTGAGAGTCACAGTGCCAGAGAGTCACAACGCCTGAGAGTCACATTGCCAGAGAGTTACAGTGCCAGAGATTCACAGTGCCTTATGTCACAATGCCTGAGTGTCACAGTGCCTGACCGTTACAGTGCCTAAGTCACAATGCCTGTGTGTCAGTGGCAGAGGTGCACAGGGCCTGACAGTCACTTCCTGAGTGTCAGAATGCCTTAGTGAGAAAGTGTCACAGTGCCTGAGTGTCATCGTGCCTGAGTGTCACAGTGCCAGAGTCTCATAATGCTTGAGTGTCACAGTGTCTGAGTGTCACAGTGCCTGAGAGTCACAATGCAGAGTGTCACTGTGCCAGGGAGTCACAGTGCAAGAGAGGTACAGTGCCTGAGTGTAACAGTGCCTGAGAGTCACAGTGCCAGAGAGTCACTTTGCCTGAGTGTCACAGTGTCTGAGTGTCACAATGCCTTAGTGTCACATTGCCAGAGTGTCACAGTGCCAGGGTGTTAAGGTGCCTGAGTATCACAGTGCCAGAGAGTCACAGTGCCTGAGTATCACAGTGCCTGAGTATCACAGTGCCAGAAATTTACAGTGCCAGAGTGTCACAGTGCTTGAGTGTCACAGTTCCAGAGAGTCACAGTGCCTGAGTGTCCCTCTGCCTGAGAGTCACAGTGCCTGAATGTCATAGTGCCTGAGTGTCACAGTGCCAGAGAGTCACAGTGCCAGAGACTCACAGTGCCTGAGTGTCACAGAGCCTGAGTGTCACAGTGCCTGAGTGTCAAAGTACCAGAGAGTCACAGTGCCTGATTGTCACAATGCCTGAGTGTCACAGTGCCTGAGTGTCACAGTGCCAGAGAGTCAAAGTGCCTGAGTGTCAAAATGCCTGAGTGTCACTGTGCCTGAGTGAGAAAGTGCCTGAGAGTCGCACTGCCAGAGAGTCACAGTGCCTGAGTGTCACAATGATTGAGTGTCACAGTGCCTGAGTGTAGCAGTGCCTGAGTGTCACAGAGCCAGAGAGTCACAGTGCCAGAGAGTCACAGTGCCTGAGTGTCACATTGCCTGAGTGTCACAATACCTGAGTGTCACCGTGCCTCAGTGTCTAATTGCCAGAGTCACACTGCCAGAGAGTCACACTGCCTGAATGTCACAATGCCTGAGTTTCACTGTGCCTCAGTGTCAAAGTGCCAGAGAGAAACAATGCCAGAGAGTCACACTGCCTGAGTGTCACAATACCTGAGTGTCACAGTGCCAGAGAGTCACAGTACCAGAGAGTCACAGAGCCTGAGTGTCACAATGCCTGAGTATCACAGTGCCTGAGTGTCAAAGTGCCTGAGAGTCACAGTGCCTGCATGTCACAGAGCCAGTGAGTCACAGTGCCAGAGAGTCACAGTGCCTGAGTGTCACAATGCCTCTGTGTTACAGTGCCTGAGTGTCTCAGTGCCTGAGAGTCACAATGCCCGAGTGTCACAGTGCCAGGGAGTCTCAGTGTCTGAGTGTCACAGTGCCAGAGAATCACAGTGCCTAGAGTGTCACAGTGCCTGAGTGTCACAGTGCCAGAGAGTCACAGTGCCTGAGTGTCACAGTGCCTGAGTGTCAAAATGCCTGAGTGTCACAGTGCCTGAGTGAGAAAGTGCCTGAGAGTCGCACTGCCAGAGAGTCACAGTGCCTGAGTGTCACAATGATTGAGTGTCACAGTGCCTGAGTGTAGCAGTGCCTGAGTGTCACAGTGCCTGAGTGTCACAATACCTGAGTGTCACCGTGCCTCAGTGTCTAAGTGCCAGAGTCACACTGCCAGAGAGTCACACTGCCTGAATGTCACAATGCCTGAGTTTCACTGTGCCTCAGTGTCAAAGTGCCAGAGAGTCACAATGCCAGAGAGTCACACTGCCTGAGTGTCACAATACCTGAGTGTCACAGTGCTAGAGAGTCACAGTGCCTGAGTGTCACAGTGCCTAAGTGTCACAGTGCCAGAGAGTCACAGTGCCTGAGTGTCACAGTGCCTGAGAGTCACAATGCCTGAGTGTCACAGAGCCTGAGTGTCACAGTGCCAGAGAGTCACAGTGCCTGAGTGTCACAATGCCTGAGTGTCACAGTGCCAGGTAGTCACAGTGCCTGAGAGTCACAGTGCCTGAGTGTCACAATCCCTTTCTGTCAAGGTGCCAGATTGGCACAATGCCTGAGACTCACCATGCAAGAGTGTCACAATGCCAGAGAGTCACAGTGCCTGAGACTCACAGTGCCTGAGCATCACAGTGCCTGAGTGTCACAGTACCTGAGAGTCACCGTGCCTTATCTCACAATGCCTGAGTGTCACGGTGCCAGAGAGTCACAGTGTCCGAGTGTCACAGCACCTGAGAGTCACAGTGCCTGAGAGTCACAGTGCCAGAGAGTCACAGTGCCTGAGTGTCACAGTGCCTGAGTGTCACAGTGCCTGGTAGTAACAGTGCGAGAGAGTCACAGTGCCTGAGTGTCACAGTGCCTGAGAGACACAATGCCTTAGTGTCACTTTGCCAGAGAGTCACAGTGCCAGGAAGTCACAGTGCCTGAGTGTCACAGTGCCAGAGATTCACAGTGCCTAAGTGTCAAAGTGCCTGAGTGTCACAATGTCTTAGTGCCACATTGCCAGAGATTCACAGTGCCTGAGTGTCACAGTGCCAGAGAGTCACAGTGCCAGAGAGTCACAGTGCCTGAGTGTCACAATGCCTGAGTGTCACAGTGCCTGAGTGTCACAGTGCCTGTGTGTCACAGTGCCTGAGAGTCACAGTGCTTGAGTGTCACAGTACCATAGAGTCACAGAGCCTGAGTGTCACAGTACTTGAGTGTCACAGTGTGAAAGAGTCACAGTGCCAGGGTGCCACAATGCCTGAGAGTCACAGTGCCTGAGTGCCACAATGCCTGAGAGTCACAGTGCCTGAGAGTCACAGTGCCAGAGAGTCACAGTGCCTGAGTGTCACAGTGCCTGAGTGTCACAGTGCCTGGGAGTCACAGTGCCAGAGAGGTACAGTCCCTGAGTGTCACAGTGCCAGAGAGTCACAGTGCCAGGGAGTCACAGTGCCTGAGTGTCACAGTGCCTGAGTGTCACAATGTCATAGTGCCAAATTGCCAGATTTTCACAGTGCGTGAGTGTCACAGTGCCAGAGAGTCACAGTGCCAGAGAGTCACAGTGGCTGAGTGTCACAGTGCCAGAGAGTGACAGTGCCAGAGAGTCACAGTGCCTGAGTATCGCAATGCCTGAGTGTCAGAGTGCCTGAGTGTCACAGTGCCTGAGCGTCACAATAACTGAGTGTCACAGTGCCAGAGTGCCACAATGCCTGAGAGTCACAGTGCCTGAGTGCAACAATGCCTGAGAGTCACAGTGCCTGAGTGTCACAGTGCCAGGGAGTCACAGTGCCTGAGAGGTGCAGTCCCTGAGTGTCGCAGTGCCAGAGAGTCACAGTGCCTGAGTGTCACAGTGCCTGAGTGTCACAGTGCCAGATTGGCACAATGCCTGAGAGTCACAATGCCTAAGTGTCACAGTGCCAGAGTGCCACAATGCCTGAGAGTCACAGTGCCTGAGTGTCACAGTGCCTGTGTGTCACAGTGCCTGAGAGTCACAGTGCCTGAGTGTCACAGTGCCAGAGAGTCACAGTGCCTGAGTGTCACAGTGCATGAGTGTCACAATGCCTTAATATCACATTGCCAGAGAGTCACAGTGCCAGGGAGTCACAGTGCCTGAGTGTCACAGTGCCTGAGTGTCGCAATGCCTGAGAGTCACAGTGCCTGAGTGTCACTGTGCCTGAGAGTCACAGTGCCTGAGTGTCACAATGCCTTAGTGTCTAAGTGCCAGATTGGCACAATGCCTGAGGGTCACAATGCCTGAGTGTCACTGTGCCAGAGAGCCACAATGCCTGAGAGTCACAGTGCCTGAGTGTCACAGTGCCAGAGAGTCACAGTGCCCGAGAGTCACAGTGCCTGAGTGTCACAATGCCTGAGTGTCACAGTGCCAGAGAGTGACAGTGCCTGCGTGTCACAGTGCCTGAGTGTCAAAGTGCCTGAGTGTCACAGAGCCTGAGTGTCACAGTGCCAGAGAGTCACAGTGCCTGAGTGTCACAGTGCCTGAGTGTCACAGTGCCAGGTAGTCACAGTGCGAGAGAGTCACAGTGCCTGAGTGTCACAGTGCCTGAGTGTCACAGTGCCAGGTAGTCACAGTGCGAGAGAGTCACAGTGCCTGAGTGTCACAGTGCCAGGTAGTCACAGTGCCAGAGAGGTACAGTGCCTGAGTATCACAGTGCCTGAGAGACACAATGCCTTAGTGTCACATTGCCAGAGAGTCACAGTGCCAGGGAGTCACAGTGCCTGAGTGTCACAGTGCCAGAGATTCACAGTGCCTAAGTGTCACAGTGCCTGAGTGTCACAATGTCTTAGTGCCACATTGCCAGAGATTCACAGTGCCTGAGTGTCACAGTGCCAGAGAGTCACAGTGCCAGAGAGTCACAGTGCCTGGTAGTCACAGTGCCTGAGTGTCACAGTGCCTGAGTGTCACAGTGCCTGTGTGTCACAGTGCCTGAGAGTCACAGTGCTTGAGTGTCACAGTACCATAGAGTCACAGAGCCTGAGTGTCAGAGTGACTGTCACAATGCCAGAGATTGACAGTGCCTGAGAGTCACAGTGCCTGATTGTCGCAATGCCTGAATGACAGAGTGCCTGAGTGTCACAGTGTCAAAGAGTCACAATGCCTGAGTGTCACAGTACCTGAGAGTCACAGTGCCTGAGTGTCACAGTGCCTGAGTGTCACAGTGTGAAAGAGTCACAGTGCCAGGGTGCCACAATGCCTAAGAGTCACAGTGCCTGAGTGCCACAATGCCTGAGAGTCACAGTGCCTGAGTGTCACAGTGCCAGAGAGTCACAGTGCCTGAGTGTCACAGTGCCTGAGTGTCACAGTGCCTGGGAGTCACAGTGCCAGAGAGGTACAGTCCCTGAGTGTCACAGTGCCAGAGAGTCACAGTGCCAGGGAGTCACAGTGCCTGAGTTTCACAGTGCCTGAGTGTCACAATGTCATAGTGCCAAATTGCCAGAGTTTCACAGTGCGTAAGTGTCACAGTGCCAGAGAGTCACAGTGCCAGAGAGTCACAGTGGCTGAGTGTCACAGTGCCAGAGAGTGACAGTGCCAGAGAGTCACATTGCCTGAGTATCGCAATGCCTGAGTGTCAGAGTGCCTGATTGTCACAGTGCCTGAGTGTCACAATAACTGAGTGTCACAGTGCTAGAGTGCCACAATGCCTGAGAGTCACAGTGCCTGAGTGTCACAGTGCCTGAGAGTCACAGCGCCTGAGTGTCACAATGCCTTAGTGTCTCAGTGCCAGATTGGCACAATGCCTGAGAGTCACAATGCCTGAGTGTCACAGTGCCAGAGTGCCACAATGCCTGAGAGTCACAGTGCCTGAGTGTCATAGTGCCTGAGAGTCACAATGCCCGAGTGTCACATTGCCAGAGAGTCACAGTGCCTGGTAGTCACAGTGCCTGAGTGTCACAGTGCCAGAGAGTCACAGTGCCGGAGTGTCACAGTGCCTGAGTGTCACAGTGCCAGAGAGTGAGAGTGCCAGAGAGTCACAGTGCCTGTGTGTCACAGAACCTGAGAGTCACAGTGCCTGAGTGTCACAGTGCCTGAGTGTCACAGTGTCAAAGAGTCACAGTGCCAGAGTGCCACAATGCCAGGGAGTCACAGTGCCAGAGAGGTGCAGTGCCTTAGTGTCACATTGCCAGAGAGTCACAGTGCCAGAGAGTCACAGTGCCTGAGTGTCGCAATGCCTGAGTGTCAGAGTGCCTGAGTGCCACAATGCCTGAGAGTCACAGTGACTGAGTGTCACAGTGCCAGGGAGTCACAGTGCCAGGGAGTCACAGTGCCTGAGTGTCACATTGCCAGGTAGTCACAGTGCCTCAGTGTCACAGTGCCTGAGTGTCGCAATGCCTGAGAGTCACACTGCCTGAGTGTCACAATGCCTTAGTGTCTCAGTGCCAGACTGGCACAATGCCTGAGAGTCACAATGCCTGAGTGTCACTGTGCCAGAGTGCCACAATGCCTGAGAGTCACAGTGCCTGAGTGTCATAGTGCCTGAGAGTCACAATGCCCGAGTGTCACATTGCCAGAGAGTCACAGTGCCTGGTAGTCACAGTGCCTGAGTGTCACAGTGCCAGAGAGTCACAGTGCCAGAGAGTCACACTGCCTGAGTGTCACAGTGCCAGAGAGTCACAGTGCCGGAGTGTCATAGTGCCTGAGTGTCACAGTGCGAGGGAGTTAACAGTGAAAGAGAGGTACTGTGCCTGAGTGTCACAGTGCCTGAGTGTAAAAATGTCTTAGTGCCACATTGTCAGAGATTCACAGTGCCTGAGTGTCACAGTGCCAGAGAGTCACAGTGCCAGAGATTCACAGTCCCTGAGCGTCACAGTGCCAGAGAGTCACAGTGCCTGAGTTTAACAATGCCTGAGTGTCACAGTGCCAGGGAGTCACAGTGCCCGAGTGTCACAGTGCCTGAGTGTCACAGTGCCTGAGAGTCACAGTGCTTGAGTGTCACAGTATCAGAGAGTGACAGTGCCTGAGTGTCACAGTGCCAGAGAGTGACAGTGCCAGAGAGTCACAGTGCCTGAGTGTCGCAATGCCTGAGTGTCACAGTGCCTGGAAGTCACAGTGCCTGAGAGGTACAGTCCCTGAGTGTCACAGTGCCTGAGAGACACAATGCCTTAATGTCACAGTGCCAGAGAGTCACAGTGCCAGGGAGTCACAGTGCCTGAGTGTCACAGTGCCTGAGAGTCACAGTTACTGAGTGTCACAGTGCGTGAGTGTCACAGTGCCAGAGAGTCACAGTGCCTGAGTGTCACAGTGGCTGAGTGTCACAGTGCCAGAGAGTGACAGTGCCAGAGAGTCACAGTGCCTGAGTATCGCAATGCCTGAGTGTCAGAGTCCCTGAGTGTCACAGTGCCTGAGTGTCACAATAACTGAGTGTCACAGTGCCAGAGTGCCACAATGCCTGAGAGTCACAGTGCCTGAGTGCCACAATGCCTGAGAGTCACAGTGCCTGAGTGTCACAGTGCCAGGGAGTCACAGTGCCTGAGAGGTGCAGTGCCTGAGTGTCACAGTGCCAGAGAGTCACAGTGCCTGAGTGTCACAGTGCCTGAGTGACACAGTGCCTGAATGTCGCAATGCCTGAGTGTCACAGTGCCTGAGTGTCACAGTGCCTGAGAGTCACAGTGCCTGAGTGTCACAATGCCTTAGTGTCTCAGTGCCAGATTGGCACAATGCCTGAGAGTCACAATGCCTGAGTGTCACAGTGCCAGAGAGTCACAGTGCCAGGGAGTCACAGTGCCTGAGTGTCGCAATGCCTGAGTGTCAGAGTGCCTGAGTGCCACAATGCCTGAGAGTCACAATGCCTGAGTGTCACAGTGCCAGGGAGTCACAGTGCCAGAGAGGTGCAGTGCCTGAGTGTCACAGTGCCAGAGAGTCACAGTGCCTGAGTGTCACAGTGCCTGAGTGTCACAATGCCTTAATATCACATTGCCAGAGAGTCACAGTGCCAGGGAGTCACAGTGCCTGAGTGTCACATTGCCAGGTAGTCACAGTGCCTGAGTGTCACTGTGCCTGAGAGTCACAGTGCCTGAGTGTCACAATGCCTTAGTGTCTCAGTGCCAGATTGGCACAATGCCTGAGAGTCACAATGCCTGAGTGTCACTGTGCCAGAGTGCCACAATGCCTGAGAGTCACAGTGCCTGAGTGTCATAGTGCCTGAGAGTCACAATGCCCGAGTGTCACATTGCCAGAGAGTCACAGTGCCTGGTAGTCACAGTGCCTGAGTGTCACAGTGCCAGAGAGTCACAGTGCCAGAGAGTCACACTGCCTGAGTGTCACAGTGCCAGAGAGTCACAGTGCCGGAGTGTCACAGTGCCTGAGTGTCACAGTGCGAGGGAGTTACAGTGCCAGAGAGGTACTGTGCCTGAGTGTCACAGTGCCTGAGTGTAACAATGTCTTAGTGCCACATTGTCAGAGATTCACAGTGCCTGAGTGTCACAGTGCCAGAGAGTCACAGTGCCAGAGATTCACAGTGCCTGAGTGTCACAGTGCCAGAGAGTCACAGTGCCGGAGTGTCACAATGCCTGAGTGTCACAGTGCCTGAGTGTCACAGTGCCAGAGAGTCACAGTGCCCGAGTGTCACAGTGCCTGAGTGTCACAGTGCCTGAGAGTCACAGTGCTTGAGTGTCACAGTATCAGAGAGTGACAGTGCCTGAGTGTCACAGTGCCAGAGAGTGACAGTGCCAGAGAGTCACAGTGCCTGAGTGTCGCAATGCCTGAGTGTCACAGTGCCTGAGAGTCACAGTGCTTGAGTGTCACAGTATCAGATAGTGACAGTGCCTGAGTGTCACAGTGCCAGAGAGTGACAGTGCCAGGGAGTCACAGTGCCTGAGTGTCGCAATGCCTGAGTGTCACAGTGCCTGAGTGTCACAGTGTCAAAGAGCCACAGTGCCTGAGTGTCACGGTGCCTGAGAGGCACAGTGCCTGAGTGTCACAATGCCTGATTGTCACAGTGCCTCAGTGTCTGTTGTGAATCTGCCCTCAGAAAATGAGCGGCAGATACACCAATGAAAATATTTGTTAAATTTATTTATAAACTCTGTAACGGGGTATTTACAGTCACCCTTCACAGGTATCAATATCCGGGTAGTGAAACAATGTTTACCGAATGTTTAAATGTGGGCAATTGAATCAAACAATTCACAGAACTTAGAATCGAAACTAATTCAGAAAGCGGCGGGGGAGGGGTTGGTCGGTGACCGGCAACCCTCCACTCGGAGAAATCCAAACGCTACCTTAACTGGAAACTATAAAGAAAGGCTTGACTTACAAGCTGAGGACTTCGTGAGATCTCTCCTTAATAATATTTATAGTCCAGAAACGTGGCACGGATGTGCCGTAAGACGGAGACAGGAAATGGCGCTGGCCGCGTGGCTGCACCGCGTGGCTGCTGCTCCTCCCAGGACACAAAGGTCTCCCGCTCGAGGGGGGCTGTGGCAGGTCAGCGACGGTGGTTCACACGGGCTGCTGGCGTTTCTCCTGTGGCAATGGGTCGCGCAGTTGTCGATCCCACGGGATACTGTCCACGGCACCGCACGCAGCTGGGTGACGGTGGCAAAGGAGCGTGAGGTCTCTTGGGGCACTGGCTTGCGTCCCGGGCAAGGTGGACTACGGCAGCACTGGCACGCACACACTCACAGGCTCCAACACGATGTGGGGGGGCTCATTAACCAAACGACCCCTATTTACCATTTGCCCCAGGGAATACTGGCCCAATGAGCATTCTGTTGCTAACGCAAGGTTAACCAATGGACTAACACCTACCAAATATGGTGTAAGTATATGCTATGCCCAGGCTGTTTACCTGGACTCAGTGGCGCCAGGATCCCCCCTGTTGCCCCCAGAAAGAAGAAGGAAACAAAAAGGTTTAACACTCAGAAGAGTATGTTCCAGAAATGTTTGGGGCACAACCCTGACCATAAGCATCCTTCACTACATTCCACCCCCTGCTTATGGGCAACTATATGTGGGCAAATGCTGTTCTATGATTAAACTCTATCAAAGGTGAATTAAACATTATATATAAACATCACAAGAACATCATACATATATATACGTATCTCAGAACTGTACAACTGTACTCTAAACAAAGCATACTACAACAGGATAGAACTTCTTAATTCTAACGTCAGTACCAGTGACTTTAGTGTTTTCTAGTCTCCACCCCCTGACTGGTGATGGATCCCTGTTACTCCCGAGATGGGTCTTCATCTCCAGGATAGTCTGTCCACTGGAACCGTTGTCACTCTGTGGGGAAGCAAAACTGGCCATGGTGTTTAAAGCCGGGCTTAACAGTTAGTAATTCGGAATGACCCACCGAGCACTTATGCGATGAGTTTTCCCATTGATGTCAGTAGCCTCCCAAGCGTATAGACCCCTGGGCTTAGCCAGTGTCATGGGTACAATCCCAATAGAAGGCAGTTTCACTAACACTGGTTGGCCCACCTGCATCTCTGTTAGTGAATGTGGGTGTTCATCTTTTGCCTTCCCTGGCATGTGGCTGACATCCCTAACTGGGTCAGCAGGGCAGAATGCCTTGACTTTGGGGCTGCCATAAGTTCCCCATCGATTGTTTACAGTGAAAACTGCAGAAGGCAGGCGTTTGTCCCAGTTACTCCTTGAAACATTTGCATGTTTCTTGATGAGGCCATTTGCCCTTTCCACCATGCCATTTGTCTGGGGATAATATGGAGTATGAAACATCCATTTGACTCCTTCTCCTCGGGCCCAGTCTTGCACTAAGGCTGAGGTGAAATGTGAACCATTATCACTCTGAATATGTTCAGGCATAGGCAGAATGCTGAACCAGTTCTTTAGAGTGTCAATGGTTTGAGCTCCTGAAGCAGTGCTAGTGGCAGTGGCCATGACTAAGCCTGAAACCACTTCTACCCCTACCAGTATGTATTTTTTCCCATGTGAGGGTCGGAGGGGACCCACACAATCAATTTGCCATGTGCTCCATAGCACTTTGTCTTTCTTAATATGCTGGGCTGGAGCCAGACCAGGATGGTTAGCTTTTAATCTAACCTGGCACTGAGGGCAGGCTGAAACAATGGTTTCGCATGTGGTCAGAGAAACTGGCCACCCCCTGGATCTGCATTCGTAGTAAAGGTCTGACTTACCTGAGTGACCTCTTTTAATATGTAGCCACTCAGCCAGTCGCTCCCACTCCTTTTCCTCACGATCAACTACACTGATTTTTGCTAAGTCATCTACTTGTTGATTCCAAGTAGCAGCAGGGGTTTGCTTCTTAGAGTGTCCCTTCACCCATCCTACTCTGATAGTCCTGGCTCGACTTATCTCTAGTAGTCTTTGCCAGTCAGTTGCCCTCCAAACTGGTGTGTTGCCAACTATCCATTGATTTGCTTCCCACTGGCAAATCCATTCGGTGGCACCTTTGAAAGTGGCATACGAATCAGTGTATATGGTCTCTGCACCATTTTCCACAGCTAGCATGAGGGCACGCAGTTCTCCCACTTGGGCACTGCCTTCACCCTCTTCAATGACAGTTCTGTCTGTGCCAATTTCCAGTGCTGCGGCTTTATAATGCCACTGTGATCCTACCCTTTGGGCGGATGCATCGGTGAACCACACTCCTTCAGTATTGGCATCAGCAGTCAATTCAGGTGCTACCTGAATAGGAGACGGCTTGTAGGGCTGGCATAGAGGAACAGTATGTGGGTTGATGGGCTGCTGCAATTTGGACACCTTTGTGGGTCCCTCTCTTAGAGGCATAAGCTGAGCCATCCCTTCCAGATAGGCATACCATTTTCTCACGGTAGCCTTCTGAGCAATTCCCTCTGGTGGAGGGGTTCCCTTTAGGATTGCTTTGAGCAGAGGGAATGGGCCCTGCACTACGATATCCTGCACAGTGCGCAGCTTCTTGGCCTCTTTGACAGCCCGGGTCAAAGACAGGAGTCCCTTCTCCCATTCAGAGTATCTCTTTTCAGCATCTTTGAATGCTGTTGAAGAGAATAAAGGAGCTCTGTTCGGGCCTTTGGGTCCTCTTTGAAAAACCCCACAATAGGAAGCATGTTCAGAAAAGCCCCATTCTGCCCTTAAGGGGTCATGTGGGTGCAAAGGGCCCAATTTCTGGTAAGCCTTTAATTCGTCCTTCAAGACTTTTAGGCTTTCAGTGTGCCTTGGGGTCCAGTCCCAGACTCTGTTCTTTTTAAGCAGGTCATAGAGGGGACGAGCAATTACTGAGAAACCTGGAATATGTTTTCTCCAGTAACCCAAGGTACCCAAGAGCTGCTGAAGCTCCCTTTTGTTATTGGGAAGTTGATCCCTTTCAATAGCCTCAAGAGCATCCTCTGGCACTGATACTGCTCCTGCAACCCACCAGGATCCAAGAAACTTAATCTCTTGGCTTGGGCCTTGACATTTGTCTTGTGGAACTTGTAACCCATTTTTGGTTAAAAGATCCCAGATCGCTGCAGCTACTGAACCCACCTTACCTTTGTCATTTCCCCCGACAAAGATGTCATCTATGTACTGGGACACACTTACATCTTTTGGGACTTCAATGGTGTCTAACAGTGCTGCTAGGGAATTGTGTGCAATGGTTCCTGAGTGCTTGTACCCCTGGGGAAGACGATTGAAGGTGAATTGGGAACCTTGCCACGTGAAAGCGAACTGTGGTTTGTCTTCCTCACGTAGAGGGATCATAAAGTACATGTCCTTAATGTCCAGTGAGGCCATCCAAGTATGTGATGCAGCTTGGATTGCTGTCACGATGGATGTCAGGCTTGGGACTGCAGCAGTGAGAGGAGGTGTGTTGCTGTTGAGTCTTCTGTAGTCAATGGTGAGTCTCCATCGTCCGTCAGGTTTACGCACTGGCCACACTGGTGAGTTATAGGGTGAGTGCGTCCTGGTGATGATTTGTCTCTTTTCCAGGTCTGCAATCACCTCAGTGATACCTTGTCTGGCTGCTGCTGGTAGGGAATATTGTGCAACACATGTGATACTCGATTTGGGTAAGGGTGGAGCAATTTGGAGAGTGCCTACCCAAGCGGTTCTGGTCCCTTTTGCTCGTACTCCATAGGAGCCAAAGCACCACAAGGTACCATTAGGGAGATGCCACCGTTTTCCAGCTAAAACATCAAATCTGAGGATGTTCTCTGGGTACGGACTCAGGGCAACTTCTACCAGGGTACTCCGCTTGTCGCCAGGAAGCCACAACCTTGTTTTGGCTAAATGGCATGTATGAGGCATTCCTGTAACACCCTGTATCTTTATCTTCTTGCGGGATGGTAAGATTCTCAAGCGTTTGGCTTGTTGCACATTCAAAACACTGATCTGCGCCCCAGTGTCAATAAGGAATTTTACAGCAGTTCGATCAGGTCCAGTGGGAATCAAAATGAAAGGCTCTGGATCCTCAGACCATTGACAAGTGTTAACAAAGCGATGAGTGAGGCCTGGACCAGTCACCGCTGTGTCTAGTTTTTTGGCTTTTTATCTGGGCTCTGGCGGCGAGGTATGAAGGGGTTAGCATCCTTGCTGGGGGAAACAGTTTTAGGACTGCTGCTTCCAGCTCCATTCTCCTTGCCGCGGCGATCACTTCTGTAGTTGTCCTCTTTCCAGCTGCCGGATTTATTTTGCAAGGCCAGCACTATTCCTTTTAATAGTCCCGTTTCTAATGGCGCTATCACGAATTCAGGTACATTCAGAGACTGTGCTAGTCGATACCATTTCTCTCTGGGTGAGGAGGATCTCTTAGAAGTACGCTGTTTATCTCTCCGGCGGTGGGAATTCCTCCCTCTGGGACTTCCCGGATGACTGCGATCTGACTCCGCGCTGCTGCTTGAGCTCGCAGAAGTTGCAGTAGGGCATGCCTTAGCGTGGCGCACTTCCTGCTTCTTCCCCCGCGGCGTCGCCGCGTGGTTGCCTTTGAAGCCGGTATGGTGTCTGTCGCTGGGAGTTTTGGCCGTGAGCGTATGGTCAGAATAGCCCAGGTCTCGGCCCTTGTGGGATAATGCCATTAGAAGCTCTTCCCAAGTTAAGTGGTGTTCCTGGGAATTAGCAGAGGCATTATTCCTTTCGATTACTCGTTCAATTTCCTCCTTTTTGGCATCACATACATTTTTTAGACCCGGCGGCAGACCACGGATTAGAATTTTGAGTCGCACTGGGTTAATTGGGGCATCTAATGGGGAAGAATATGCCCCGTGATCGTACATTGCTTGAACGCACGCCAACCTTTTAATTGCGGCAGTAAGTTCAGCCGAACTTGTAACCCTCACTTCTGTTGGTTCATCTCTATCTATAGGGTCTAAACTTCCAGCCCAGTGAGCTATATGGGAAGTTAACGAGTGGTGTCCCTCTGGACCCATCCCCAAAAATACCTCATGGCCCCATGAACAGCCTTTTGCTTCATTACGGTCCAAAATAATTGTGTCCCCACCCAATTCCATAACGCGATACAAAAAGTCTGTTACCGACTCGTCCAGTTCTCGTGCGAACGTCTCCTGCAGCTCCCGAAGCTTTGCTCCGCTATAGGGGCGAACGGAGGTAGTTGTTGTCCCTCGGCCGCGGCGGCCATCCGTGTATTGCTCTTTAAGAACGGGACGTAAATACACGGCTTTGCTCCGTACGGGTTCGTCTTCCGAACTGTAATCCGTATCGCCCCGGTCAGACGGGTTTCTCTCCGTTTGGTAGCTCCGGTATTTTTTCCGGACTATGCTCCTTGGAGCACTACTAGCAGGCGGATTTAATTCGCGCGCTGCTGCTGACGTGCTGGGTTGAACGGGTGAATCGGGACTCGCTGTTTGGAGCGTCGGCAGCTCCAAGGAGACCGTGGGTCTAAAGTCTTGCGCTACGGTGGGACTCGCTACTTTTAAGTTCTTTCCGTGAAACTGCGGTGGGGGGAATTCGTAGAAGGACGGTACAGGAGATATGGGTCCGGGCATGACATCGCGGCCGCGGGGCTCCTCAGGGCTAGGCGGCTGGGAGATCCCAGGGAGGTTTGAATTAGAGTCTGTGTCTGATCCCGCAAATGCCTTGAGAGTAGCGTTGCTTTCTTTAATTTGCAACGTAAACAAGTCATGAAGTTTACCATTTTGTGCCTCGGCCTTTCCTAACTCTCTTTCCAGGGAGTTATTTTTTAGCTCGAGTTTTTTAATCTCTTATTGCAATGCTGTAAATTCGTCTTATGCTCGCATTATGCAAGCCCCGATCGCAGTAACTCTTTCCTTGGTTACTGCGGTTGGGTCAGCGCATAGCTCGACCACGTATTCGGTTAATTTCGTAGTAATTTGGTCCGGATTTGTCATATTTTCTATAGCCCATTGTATATGGGATTGTGTCACCACGTATCCCATTCTGTAAAGATAGTCACTTATTGGATAACCCTTGCACTGCGCCATTAATGTTGTGAATATGCCCTCAGAAAATGAGCGGCAGATACACCAATGAAAATATATGTTAAATTTATTTATAAACTCTGTAACGGGGTATTTACAGTCACCCTTCACAGGTATCAATATCCGGGTAGTGAAACAATGTTTACTGAATGTTTAAATGTGGGCAATTGAATCAAACAATTCACAGAACTTAGAATCGAAACTAATTCAGAAAGCGGCAGGGGAGGGGTTGGTCGGTGACCGGCAACCCTCCACTCGGAGAAATCCAAACGCTACCTTAACTGGAAACTATAAAGAAAGGCTTGACTTACAAGCTGAGGACTTCGTGAGATCTCTCCTTAATAATATTTATAGTCCAGAAACGTGGCACGGATGTGCCGTAAGACGGAGACAGGAAATGGCGCTGGCCGCGTGGCTGCACCGCGTGGCTGCTGCTCCTCCCAGGACACAAAGGTCTCCCGCTCGAGGGGGGCTGTGGCAGGTCAGCGACGCTGGTTCACACGGGCTGCTGGCGTTTCTCCTGTGGCAATGGGTCGCGCAGTTGTCGATCCCACGGGATACTGTCCACGGCACCGCACGCAGCTGGGTGACGGTGGCAAAGGAGCGTGAGGTCTCTTGGGGCACTGGCTTGCGTCCCGGGCAAGGTGGACTACGGCAGCACTGGCACGCACACACTCACAGGCTCCAACACGATGTGGGGGGGCTCATTAACCAAACGACCCCTATTTACCCTTTGCCCCAGGGAATACTGGCCCAATGAGCATTCTGTTGCTAACGCAAGGTTAACCAATGGACTAATACCTACCAAATATGGTGTAAGTATATGCTATGCCCAGGCTGTTTACCTGGACTCAGTGGCGCCAGGATCCCCCCTGTTGCCCTCAGAAAGAAGCGGGAAATAAAAAGGTATAACACTCAGAAGAGTATGTTCCAGAAATGTTTGGGGCACAATCCTGACCATAAGCATCCTTCACTACAGTGACACAGTATCAAAGAGTCACAGTGCCTGACTGCCACAGTGCCTGAGAGTCACAATTCCTTAGTGTCAGAGTGCCAGATTGGCACAATGCCTGAGAGTCACAATGCCTGAGTGTCACAGTGCCTGAGTGCCACCGTGCCAGAGTGGCACAATGCCTGAGAGTCACAGTGCCTGAGTGTCACAGTGCCTGAGCGTCACAGTGCCTTATGTCACAATGCCTGAGTGTCACAGTGCCTGAGTGCCACCGTGCCAGACTGCCACAATGCCTGAGAGTCACAGTGCCTGAGCGTCACAGTGCCTGAGAGTCACGGTCTATGAGTGTCACAGTGCCTGAGTGTCACAGTGCCCGAGAGTCACAGTGCCTTATGTCACAATGCCTGAGTGTCACAGTGCCTGAGTGTCACTCTGCCAGAGAGTCACAGTGTCCAAGTGTCACAGCGCCTGAGAGTCACAGTGCCAGAGAGTCACAGTGCCAGCGAGTCACAGTGCCTGTCACAATGCCTGAGTGTCACAGTGCCAGAGTGTCACAGTGTCAGAGAGTCACAGTGCCTGAGTGTCATGGTGCCTGAGTGTCACAGTGCCTGAGAGTCACAGTGCCTGAGTTTCACAATGCCTTAGTGTCGCAGTGCCAGATTGGCACAATGCCTGAGAGTCACAATGCCTGAGTGTCACAATGCCTGAGTGCCACCGTGCCAGAGTGCCACAATGCCTGAGTGTCACAGTGCCTGAGTGTCACAGTGCCTGAGTGTTACAGTGCGTGAGAGTCACAATACCCGAGTGTCACAGTGCCAGGGAGTCATAGTGCCAGAGAGGTACAGTGCCTGAGTGTCACAGTGCCTGAGAGTCACAGTGCCAGAGAGTCACAGTGCTTGAGTGTCACAGTACCAGAGAGTCACAGTGCCTGAGTGTCACAATGCCTGAGTGTGACAGTGCCAGAGTGTCAAAGTGCCTGAGAGTCACAGTGCCTGAGTGTCACAGTGCCAGAGAGTCACAGTGCCTGAGAGTCACAGTGCTTGAGTGTCACAATGCCTGAGTGTGACAGTGCCAGAGTGTCAAAGTGCCTGAGAGTCACAGTGCCTGAGAGTCACAGTGCCAGAGAGTCACAGTGCCTGAGTGTCACAGTGCTTGAGTGTCACAGTACCAGAGTCACAGTGCCTGAGTGTCACAGTGCCTGAGTGTCACAGTGCCTGATAGACACAGTGCCTGAGTGTAACAATGCATCAGTGTCACAGTGCCTGAGTGTCACAGTGTCAAATAGCCAAAGTTCCTGAGTGTCACGGTGCCTGAGAGTCACAGTGCCTGAGTGTCACATTGCCAGAGAGTCACAGTGCCAGGGAGTCACTGTGCCTGAGTGTCACAGTGCCTGTCAGTCACAGCGCCTGAGTGTCACAATGCCTGAGTGTCACAGTGCCTGAGTGTCACAGTGCCAGAGTGTCACAATGCCAGTGTCACAGTGCCTGAGTGTCATTTTCCCTGAGTGTCACAGTGCCTGAGTTTCACAATGCCTTAGTGTCACAGTGCCAGATTGGCACAATGCCTGAGAGTCACAATGCCTGAGTGTCACAGTGCCTGAGTGCCACCGTGCCAGAGTGGCACAATGCCTGAGTGTCACAGTGCCTGAGTGTCACAGTGCCTGAGAGTCACAGTCCCTGAGTGTCACAGTGCCTGAGTGTCACAGCGCCTGAGACTCACAATTCCCTTGTGTCACAGTGCCAGGGAGTCATAGTGCCAGAGAGGTACAGTGCCTGAGTGTCACAGTGCCTGAGAGTCACAGTGCCAGAGAGTCACAGTGCTTGAGTGTCACAGTACCAGAGAGTCACAGTGCCTAAGTGTCACAATGCCTGAGTGTCACAGTACCAGAGAGTCACAGTGCCTGAGAGTCACAGTGCCAGAGAGTCACAGTGCCTGAGTGTCACAGTGCTTGAGTGTCACGGTGCCAGAGTCACAGTGCCTGAGTGTCACAGTGCCTGAGTGTCACAGTGTCAAATAGCCACAGTTCCTGAGTGTCACGGTGCCTGAGAGTCACAGTGCCTGAGTGTCAGAGTGCCAGAGAGTCACTGTGCCAGAGAGTCACAGTGCCAGAGAGTCAAAGTGCCTGTGAGTCACAGTGCCTGAGTGTCACAGTGCCTGAGTGTCACATTGCCAGAGAGTCACAGTGCCAGGGACTCACTGTGCCTGAGTGTCACAGTGCCAGAGAGTCAAAGTGCCTGTGAGTCACAGTGCCTGAGTGTCACAGTGCCTGAGTGTCACAGTGTCAAAGAGTCACAGTGCCTGAGTGTCACAGTGCCAGAGTCACAGTGCCAGAGAGTCACAGTGCCTGAGTGTCACAATGCCTGAGTGTCACAGTGCCTGAGTGTCACAGTGTCAAAGATTCATAGTGCCTGAGTGTCATGGTGCCTGAGTGTCACTATGCCTGAGAGTCACAGTGCCTGAGTGTCACTGTGCCTGAGTGTCACAGTGTTTGAGTGTCACAGTACCAGAGAGTCACAGTGCCTGAGTGTCACAGTGCCAGAGTGGCAAAGTGACTGAGAGTCACAGTGCCTGAGTGACACAGTGCCAGAGAGTCACAGTGCCTGAGTGTCACAGTGCCAGAGAGTCACTGTGCCAGAGAGTCAGAGTGCCTGAGTGTCACAGTGCCAGAGTGGCAAAGTGACTGAGAGTCACAGTGCGTGAGTGACACAGTGCCAGAGAGTCACTGTGCCAGAGAGTCAGAGTGCCTGAGTGTCACAATGCCTGAGTGTCACAGTGCCTGAGTGTCACATTGCCAGAGAGTCACTGTGCCAGGGAGTCACTGTGCCTGAGTGTCACAGTGCCAGAGAGTCACAGTGCCTCAGTGTCACAGTGCCAGAGAGTCACAGTGCCTGTGTGTCACAATACCTGAGTGTCACAGTGCCTGAGTGTCACAGTGCCTGAGTGTCACAGTGCCTGAGTGTCACGGAGCCTGAGTGTCACACTGCCTGAATCTGACAGTGACTGAGTGCTACAGTCCCTGTGTGTCACAGTGCCAGAGTGTACTATGCCTGAGATTCACATTGCCTAGGTGTCACAATGCCTGAGTGTCACAGTCACAATGCCTGAATGTCACAATGGCTGAGAGTCACAGTGCATGAGATTCACTGTAACTGAGTGTCACAATACCTGAGTGTCACAATGCCTGAGTGTCACAGTGTCAAAGTATCACAGTGCCAGAGTGTCAGGGTGCCTGAGTGTCACAGTGCCTGAGAGTCACAGTGCCAGAGAGTCACAGTGCCTGAGAGTCACAGTGCCTGAATGTCACAATGCCTGAGTGTCACAGTGGCAAAGAGTCACAGTGCCTGAGTGTCACAGTGCCTGAGAGTCACAATTCCCTTGTGTCACAGTGCCAGGGAGTCACAGTGCCAGAGAGGTACAGTGCCTGACTGTCACAGTGCCTGAGTGTCACATTGCCAGAGAGTCACAGAGCCTGAGTGTCACAGTGCCTGAGAGTCACAGCGCCAGAGAGTCACAGTGCCTTAGTGTAACAGTGCCTGACTGTCACAGTGGCAGAGAGTCACAGTGCCTGAGTGTCACAGTGCCTGGGTGTCACAGTAGCAGAGTCACATTGCCTGAGAGTCACATTGCCTGAGTGTCACAGTGATAGAGTCACAATACCTGAATGTCACAATGCCTGAGAGTCACAGTGCATGAGAGTCACTGTGTCTGAGTGTCACCGTGCCTGAGTGTCACCGTGCCAGAATGCCACCGTGACAGAGTGCCACAGTTCCAGAGTGTCACAGTACCTTAATATCACAATGCTTGAGTGTCACAGTGCCTGAATCTCACAGTGACTGAGTATCAGAGTGCCTGAGTGTCACAATGCCAGAGTGTCACACAGCCTGAGAGATACAGTGCCTGTAAGTCACAATGCCTGAGTGTCACAGCACCTGAGAGTCACAGTGCCTGAGATCTGCAGTGCCTGAGTGTCGCAGTGCCTGAGTGTCACAGTGCCTGAGTGTCACAATGCCTGAGAGCTACAGTGCCTGAGTGTCACAGTGACTGAGTTTCATGGTGCCTGAGAGTCACAATGCCTGAGTGTCGCAGTGCCTGAGAGCTACAGTGCCTGAGTATCACAGTGCCTTAAGAGCTACAGTGCCTGAGTATCACAGTGCCTTAAGAGCTACAGTGCCTGAGTGTCACACTGCAAGAGTGTCATAGTGGCAAAGAGTCACAGTACCTGAGTGTCACGGTGCCTGAGTGTCACATTTCCAGAGAGTCACAGTGCCTGAGTGTCACAGTGCCAGGGAGTCACAGTGCCAGAGAGTCACAGTGCCTGAGCGTCACAGTGCCTGAGTGTCACAGTGCCAGAGAGTCACAGTACCTGACTGTCACAATGCCTGAGTGTCACAGTGCCTGAGTGTCACAGTGCTTGAGTGTCACAGTACCAGAGAGTCACAGTGCCTGAGCGTCACAGTGTCTGAGTGTCAAAGAGCCTAAGAGTCACAGTGCCTGAGAGCTACACTGCCTGAGTCTCACAATGCCTGAGTGTCACAGCACCTGAGAGTCACAGTGCCTGAGTGTCACAGTGCCTGAGTGCTACAGTGCCAGAGAGTCACAGTGTCCTAGTGTCACAATGCCTGAGTGTCACAGTGCCAAAGAGTCACAGTGCCTGAGTGTCACATTGCCAGAGTGTCACAGTGCCTGAGAGCTACACTGCCTGAGTCTCACAATGCCTGTGTGTCACAGCACCTGAGAGTCACAGTGCCTGAGAGTCACAGTGCCTGAGTGTCACTGTGCGAGAAAGTCACAGTGCCTGAGTGGCACAATGCCTGTCACAGTGCCTGAGTATGACAGCGCCAGAGTGTCACAATGCCTGAGTGTCACAGTGCCTGAGAGTCACAGTGCCTGATTGTCACAGTGTCAAAGAGTCACAGTGCCTGAGTGTCACAGTGCCTGAGTGTCATAGTGCGACAGAGTCACAGTGCCTGAGTGTCACTGTGCGAGAAAGTCACAGTGCCTGTGTGGCACAATGCCTGTCAAAGTGCCTGAGTATCACAGCGCCAGAGTGTCACAATGCCTGAGTGTCACAGTGCCTGAGTGTCACAGTGCCTGATTGTCACAGTGTCAAAGAGTCACAGTGCCTGAGTGTCACAGTGCCTGAGTGTCACAGTGCCAGAGAGTCACAGTGCCAGAGTCACAGTACCTGAGTGTCACAATGCCTGAGTGTCACAGTGCCTGAGTGTCACAGTGCTTGAGTGTCACAGTACCAGAGAGTCACAGTGCCTGAGAATCACAGTGCCAGAGTGTTACAGCGCCTGAGAGCTACAATGCCTGAGTGTCACAATGCCTGAGTGTCACAGCACCTGAGAGTCACAGTGCCTGAGAATCACAGTGCCTGAGTGTCACAGTGTAAGAGACTGACAATACCTGAGTGTCACAGTGCCTGAGTGTCACAGTACGTAAGTGTCACAATGCCTGAGTGTCACAGTGGCAAAGAGTCACTAGTGCCTGAGTGTCACAGTGCCTGAGTGTCACGGAGCCTGAGTCTCACACTGCCTGAATCTCACAGTGACAGAGTGCTACAGTCCCTGTGTGTCACAGTGCCAGAGTGTCACAATGCCTGAGAGTCACATTGCCTGAGTGTCACAATGCCTGAGTGTCACAGTGTCAGAGTCACAATGCCTGAATGTCGCAATGCCTGAGAGTCACAGTGCATGAGATTCAGTGTATCTGAGTGTCACAATGCCTGAGTGTCACAGTGCCTGAGTGTCACAGTGTCAAAGTATCACACTGCCTGAGTGTCATGGTGCCTGAGTGTCACAGTGCCTGAGAGTCACAGTGCCTGAGAGTCACAGAGCCAGAGAGTCACAGTGCCTGAGTGTCACAGTGCCTGAGAGTCACAGTGCCTGAGTGTCACACTGCCTGAATGTCACAATGCCTGAGTGTCACAGTGGCAAAGAGTCACAGTACCTGAGTGTCACAGTGCCTGAGAGTCACAGCGCCTGAGTGTCACAGTGCCTGAGTGTCACAGTGTAAGAGACTGACAATACCTGAGTGTCACAGTGCCTGAGTGTCACAGTACGTAAGTGTCACAGTGCCAGAGTGTCACAGTGCCTGAGAGCTACAGTGCCTGAGTGTCACAATGCCTGAGAGCTACAGTGCCTGAATGTCGCAGTGCCTGAGTGTCACAGTGCCTGATTTTCACAGTGCCTGATAGTCACGGTGCATGAGTGTCACAGTGCCTGAGTGTCACAGTGCCTGAGAGCTACAGTGCCTGAGTGTCGCAGTGCCTGAGTGTCACAGTGCCTGAGAGCTATAGTGCCTGAGTGTCACAGTGCCTGACAGTCACAGTGCCTGAGTGTCATTGTGCCAAAGAGTCACAGTGCCAGAGAGTCACAGTCCCTGAGTGTCACAGTGCCTGAGTGTCACAGTACCTGAGTGTCTCATTGCCAGAGAGTCACAGTGCCTGATTGTCACAGTGCCTGAGTGTCACATTGCCTGATAGCTACCGTGACTGAGTGTCGCAGTGCCTGAGTGTCACAATGCCAGAGTGTCACAGGGACTGAGAGTCATAGTACCTGAGTGTCGCAATGAGTGTGTGTCACCATTGGAGAGAGTCACAGTGCCTGAGTCTCACAGTGCCAGAGTGTAACAATGCCTGAGTGTCACAGCGCCTGAGAGTCACAGTTCCTGATAGCTACAGTGCCTGAGAGTCACAGTGCCACAGTGCCACAGTGGTAGAGAGTCACAATGTCCGAGTGTCACAATGCCTGAGTGTCACAATGCCTAAGTGTCACAGCACCTGAGAGTCACAGTGCCTGAGAGTCACAGTGTCTGAAAGTCACAGTGCCTGAGTGTCATGGTGCCTAAATGTCACAATGCCTGAGTGTCACAGTGCCTGAGAGTCACAGTGCCAGAGAGTCACAACGCCTGAGAGTCACATTGCCAGAGAGTTACAGTGCCAGAGAGTCACAGTGCCTTATGTCACAAAGCCTGAGTGTCACAGTGCCTGAGCGTTAGAGTGCCTCAGTCACAATGCCTGTGTGTCAGTGGCAGAGGTGCACAGGGCCTGACAGTCACTTCCTGAGTGTCAGAATGCCTTAGTGAGAAAGTGTCACAGTGCCTGAGTGCCATCGTGCCTGAGTATCACAGTGCCAGAGTCTCATAATGCTTGAGTGTCACAGTGCCTGAGTGTCACAGTCCCTGCATGTTACGGTGCCAGACTGTCAGAATGCCTGAGTGTCACAGTGCCTGAGTGTCACAATGCCTGAGTGTCACAGTGCCTGAGTGTCACAGTGCCTGAGTGTCATAATCCCTGAGTGTCACAGTCCCTGCATGTTACGGTGCCAGACTGTCAGAATGCCTGAGTGTCACAGTGCCTGAGTGTCACAGTGCCAGAGAGTCACAGTGCCTGAGTGTCACAATGCCAGTGTCACAGTGCCTGAGTGTCATAATCCCTGAGTGTCACAGTGCCTGAGAGTCACAATTCCAGTGTGTCACAGTGCCACAGTGTCACAGGGCATGAGAGTCACAATGCCAGAGTGTCACAAGGCCTGAGAGTCACAGTGCCTGAGAGTCACAGTGCCTGAGTGTCACTGTGCGAGAAAGTCACAGTGCCTGAGTTGCACAATGCCTGTCACAGTGCCTGAGTATCACAGCGCCAGAGTGTCACAATGCCTGAGTGTCACAGTGCCTGAGTATCACAGTGCCTGATGGTCACAGTGTCAAAGAGTCACAGTGCCTGAGTGTCATGGTGGCTGAGTGTCACAGTGCCAGAGAGTCACAGTGCCTGAGAGCTACAGTGCCTGAATGTCACAGTGCCAGAGAGTCACAGTGTCAGAGTCACAGTACCTGAGTGTCACAATGACTGAGTGTCACAGTGCCTGAGTGTCACAGTGCCTGAGTGTCACAGTGCCAGAGAGTCACAGTGTCAGAGTCACAGTACCTGAGTGTCACAATGCCTGAGTGTCACAGTACCAGAGAGTCAAAGTGCCTGAGTATCACAGTGCCTGAGTGTCAAAGTGCCTGAGAGTCACAGTGCCAGAGTGTCACAGCGCCTGAGAGCTACAGTGCCTGAGTGTCACAATGCCTGAGTGTCACAGCACCTGAGAGTCACAGTGCCTGAGAGTCACAGTGCCTGAAAGTCACAGTGCCTGAGTGTCATAGTGCCTAAATGTCACAATGCCTGAGTGTCACAGTGGCAAAGAGTCACTAGTGCCTGAGTGTCACAGTGCCTGAGTGTCACGGAGCCTGAGTGTCACACTGCCTGTATCTCACAGTGACAGAGTGCTACAGTCCCTGTTTGTCACAGTGCCAGAGTGTCACAATGCCTTAGTGCCACAGTGCCAGACTGTCACAATGCCTGAGAGTGACATTGCCTGAGTGTCACAGTGCCTGAGTGTCACAGCGCCAGAGTGTCACAATGCCTGAGTGTCATGGTGGCTGAGTGTCACAGTGCCAGAGAGTCACAGTGCCTGAGAGCTACAGTGCCTGAATGTCACAGTGCCTGAGTGTCATAGTGCCAAAGAGTCACAGTGCCTGAGTGTCACAGTGCCTGAGTGTCACAGTGCCAGAGAGTCACAGTGCCTGAGAGCTACAGTGCCTGAGTGTCACAGTGCCTGAGTGTCACAGTGCCTGAGTGTCACCGAGCCTCATTGTTCACAATGCCTGAGAGTCACAGAGCCTGATTGTCACAATGCCTGAGTGTCACAGTGCCTGAGTGTCACAGTGCCTGAGAATCATAGTGCCAGAGAGTCACAACGCCTGAGAGTCACATTGCCAGAGAGTTACAGTACCAGAGAGTCACAGTGCCTTATGTCACAATGCCTGAGTGTCACAGTGCCTGAGCGTTACAGTGCCTCAGTCATAATGCCTGTGTGTCAGTGGCAGAGGTGCACAGGGCCTGACAGTCACTTCCTGAGTGTCAGAATGCCTTAGTGAGAAAGTGTCACAGTGCCTGAGTGTCATCGTGCCTAAGTGTCACAGTGCCAGTGTCTCATAATGCTTGAGTGTCACAGTGCCTGAGTGTCACAGTCCCTGCATGTTACGGTGCCAGACTGTCAGAATGCCTGAGTGTCACAGTGCCTGAGTGTCACAGTGCCTGAGTGTCACAATGCCTGAGTGTCACAGTGCCTGAGTGTCACAATGCCAGTGTCACTGTGCCTGAGTGTCATATTCCCTGAGTGTCACAGTGCCTGAGAGTTACAATTCCAGTGTGTCACAGTGCCACAGTGTCACAGGTCATGAGAGTCACAATGCCAGAGTGTCACAAGGCCTGAGAGTCACAGTGCCTGAGAGTCACAGTGCCTGAGTGTCACTGTGCGAGAAAGTCACAGTGCCTGAGTGGCACAATGCCTGTCACAGTGCCTGAGTATCACAGCGCCAGAGTGTCACAATGCCTGAGTGTCACAGTGCCTGAGTGTCACAGTGCCTGATGGTCACAGTGTCAAAGAGTCACAGTGCCTGGGTTTCATGGTGGCTGAGTGTCACAGTGCCAGAGAGTCACAGTGCCTGAGAGCTACAGTGCCTGAGTGTCACAGTGCCTGAGTGTCACAGTGCGAGAGAGTCACAGTGCCAGAGTCACAGTGCCTGAGAGTCACAGTGCCTGAGTGTCACAGTGCCTGAATGTCACAATGCCTGAGTGTCACAGTGGCAAAGAGTCACTAGTGCCTGAGTGTCACAGTGCCTGAGTGTCACGGAGCCTGAGTGTCACACTGCCTGAATCTCACAGTGACAGAGTGCTACAGTCCCTGTGTGTAACAGTGTCAGAGTGTCACAATGCCTTAGTGCCACAGTGCCAGACTGTCACAATGCCTGAGAGTCACATTGCCTGAGTGTCACAATGCCTGAGTGTCACAGTGTGAGAGTCACAATGCCTGAATGTCGCAATGCCTGAGAGTCACAGTGCATGAGATTCACTGTATCTGAGTGTCACAATGCCTGAGTGTCACAGTGCCTGAGTGTCACAGTGTCAAAGTATCACACTGCCTGAGTGTCATGGTGCCTGAGTGTCACAGTGCCTGAGAGTCACAATGCCTGAGTGTCACAGTGCCTGAGAGTCACAGAGCCAGAGAGTCACAGTGCCTGAGTTTCACAGTGCCTGAGAGTCACAGTCCCTGAGTGTCACAGTGTCAGAGACTGACAATACCTGAGTGTCACAGTGTCTGAGTGTCACAGTACGTAAGTGTCACAGTGCCAGAGTGTCACAGTGCCTGAGAGCTACAGTGCCTGAGTGTCACAATGCCTGAGTGTGACAGTGCCTGAGTGTCACAGTGCCTGAGAGCTACAGTGCCTGAGTGTCGCAGTGCCTGAGTGTCACAGTGCCTGATTTTCACGGTGCCTGATAGTCACGGTGCATGAGTGTCACAGTGCCTGAGTGTCACAGTGCCTGAGAGCTACAGTGCCTGAGTGTCGCAGTGCCTGTGTGTCACAGTGCCTGAGAGCTATAGTGCCTGAGTGTCACAGTGCCTGACAGTCACAGTGCTTGAGTGTCATTGTGCCAAAGAGTCACAGTGCCTGAGTGTCACAGTGCCTGAGTGTCACAATGCCTGAGTGTCACATTGCCAGAGAGTCACAGTGCCAGAGAGTCACAGTCCCTGAGTGTCACAGTGCCTGAGTGTCACAATGCCTGAGTGACACAATGCCTGAGAGTCACAGAGCCTGATTGTCACAATGCCTGAGTGTCACAGTGCCTGAGTGTCACAGTGCCTGAGAGTCACAGTGCCAGAGAGTCACAACGCCTGAGAGTCACATTGCCAGAGAGTTACAGTGCCAGAGAGTCACAGCGCCTTATGTCACAATGCCTGAGTGTCACAGTGCCTGAGCGTTACAGTGCCTCAGTCACAATGCCTGTGTGTCAGTGGCAGAGGTGCACAGGGCCTGACAGTCACTTCCTGAGTGTCAGAATGCCTTAGTGAGAAAGTGACACAGTGCCTGAGTGTCATCGTGCCTGAATGTCACAGTGCCAGAGTCTCATAATGCCTGAGTGTCACAGTGCCTGAGTGTCACAGTCCCTGCATGTTACGGTGCCAGACTGTCAGAATGCCTGAGTGTCACAGTGCCTGAGTGTCACAATGCCTGAGTGTCACAGTGCCTGAGTGTCACAATGCCAGTGTCACAGTGCCTGAGTGTCACAGTGCCAGAGAGTCACAGTGCCAGAGAGTCACAGTAGCTGAGTGTCACAATGCCTGAGTGTCACAGTGTCAAAGTGTCACAGTGCCTGAGTGTCATGGTGCCTGAGTGTCACAGTGCATGAGAGTCACAGTGCCTGAGTGTCACAGTGCCTGAGGGTCACACTGCCTGAATGTCACAATGCCTGAGTGTCACAGTGCCTGGGTGTCACAGTAGCAGAGTCACATTGCCTGAGAGTCACATTGCCTGAGTGTCGCAGTGATAGAGTCACAATACCTGAATGTCACAATGCCTGAGAGTCACAGTGCATGAGAGTCACTGTGTCTGAATGTCACCGTGCCAGAGTGTCACCATGCCAAAATGCCACCGTGACAGAGTGCCACAGTTCCAGAGTGTCACAGTACCTTAGTGTCACAATGCTTGAGTGTCACAGTGCCTGAATCTCACAGTGACTGAGTATCACAGTGCCTGAGTGTCACAGTGCCAGAGTGTCACACAGCCTGAGAGCTACAGTGCCTGTATGTCACAATACCTGAATGTCACAGCACCTGAGAGTCACAGTGCCTGAGATCTGCAGTGCTGAGCGTCACAGTGCCTGAGTGTCACAGTGCCTGAGTGTCACAGTGCCAGAGAGTCACAGTGCCAGAGAGTCACAGTACCTGAGTGTCACAATGCCTGAGTGTCACAGTGCCTGAGTGTCACAATGCCTGAGTGTCACAGTACCAGAGAGTCATAGTGCCTGAGCATCACAGTGCCTGAGTGTCAAAGTGCCTGAGAGTCACAGTGCCAGAGTGTCACAGCGCCTGAGAGCTACAGTGCCTGAGTGTCACAATGCCTGAGTGTCACAGCACCTGATAGTCACAGTGCCTGAGAGTCACAGTGCCTGAGAGTCACAGTGCCTGAATGTCACAGTGCCTGAGTGTCACAGTGGCAAAGAGTCACTAGTGCCTGAGTGTCACAGTGCCTGAGTGTCACGGAGCCTGAGTGTCACACTGCCTGAATCTCACAGTGACAGAGTGCTACAGTCCCTGTGTGTCACAGTGCCAGAGTGTCACAATGCCTTAGTGCCACAGTGCCGGAGTCTCACAATGCCTGAGAGTCACATTGCCTGAGTGTCACAATGCCTGAGTGTCACAGTGTCAGAGTCACAATGCCTGAATGTCGCAATGCCTGAGAGTCACAGTGCATGAGATTCACTGTACCTGAGTGTCACAATGCCTGAGTGTCACAGTGTCAAAGTATCACAGTGCCTGAGTGTCATGGTGCCTGAGTGTCACAGTGCATGAGAGTCACAGTGCCTGAGTGTCACAGTGCCTGAGAGTCACAGAGTCAGAGAGTCACAGTGCCTGAGTGTCACAGTGCCTGAGGGTCACACCGCCTGAATGTCACAATGCCTGAGTGTCACAGTGCCTGGGTGTCACAGTAGCAGAGTCACATTGCCTGAGAGTCACATTGCCTGAGTGTCACAGTGATAGAGTCACAATACCTGAATGTCACAATGCCTGAGAGTCACAGTGCATGAGAGTCACTGTGCCTGAGTGTCACCGTGCGTGACTGTCACCATGCCAGAATGCCACCGTGACAGAGTGCCACAGTTCCAGAGTGTCACAGTACCTTAGTGTCACAATGCTTGAGTGTCACAGTGCCTGAATCTCACAGTGACTTAGTATCACAGTGCCTGAGTGTCACAGTGCCAGAGTGTCACAGAGCCTGAGAGCAACAGTGCCTGTATGTCACAATGCCTGAGTGTCACAGCACCTGAGAGTCACAGTGCCTGAGATCTGCAGTGCTGAGCGTCACAGTGCCTGAGTGTCACAGTGCCTGAGTGTCACAGTGCCTGAGTGCAACAGTGCCAGAGACCTACAGTGCCTGAGTGTCGCAGTGCCTGAGTGTCACAGTGCCTGAGTGTCGTAGTGCCTGAGAGCTACAGAGGCTGAGAGTCACAGTGTCTGAGTTTCATGGTGCCTGAGAGTCACAATACCTGAGTGTCGCAGTGCCTGAGAGCTACAGTGCCTGAGTGTCGCAGTGCCTGAGAGCTACAGTGCCTGAGTATCACAGTGCCTGAGAGCTACAGTGCCTGAGTGTCACAGTGCAAGAGTGTCATAGTGCCAAAGAGTCACAGTACCTGAGTGTCACAGTGCCAGGGAGTCACAGTGCCAGAGAGTCACAGTGCCTGAGCGTCACAGTGCCTGAGTGTCACAGTGCCAGAGAGTCACAGTGTCTGAGTGTCAAAGAGCCTGAGAGTCACAGTGCCAGAGTGTCACAGTGCTTGAGAGCTACACTGCCTGAGTCTCACAATGCCTGAGTGTCACAGCACCTGAGAGTCACAGTGCCTGAGTGTCACAGTGCCTGAGTGCTACAGTGCCAGAGAGTCACAGTGTCCTAGTGTCACAATGCCTGAGTGTCACATTGCCAGAGAGTCGCAGTGCCAGAGTGTCACAATGCTTGAGTGTCACAGTGCCTGATTGTCACAATGCCTGAGTGTCACAGTGCCTGAGTGTCACAGTGCCTGAGAGACACAGTGCCAGAGAGTCACAACGCCTGAGAGTCACATTGCCAGAGAGTCACAGTGCCAGAGTGACACAATGCCTGAGAGTCACAGTGCCAGAGATTCACAGTGCCTTCTGTCACAATGCCTGAGTGTCACAGTGCCTGAGCGTTACAGTGCCTCAGTCACAATGCCTGTGTGTCAGTGGCAGAGGTGCACAGGGCCTGACAGTCACTTCCTGAATGTCAGAATGCCTTAGTGAGAAAGTGTCACAGTGCCTGAGTGTCATCGTGCCTGAGTGTCACAGTACCAGAGTCTCATAATGCTTGAGTGTCACAGTGCCTGAGTGTCACAGTGCCAGAGAGTCACAATGCCTAAGTGTCACAGTGCCAGAGTCTCATAATGCTTGAGTGTCACAGTGCCTGAGTGTCACAGTCCCTGCATGTTACGGTGCCAGACTGTCAGAATGCCTGAGTGTCACAGTGCCAGAGAGTCACAGTGCCAGAGAGTCACAGTGCCAGAGAGTCACAGTACCTGAGTGTCACAATGCCTGAGTGTCACAGTGCCTGAGTGTCACAGTGCTTGAGTGTCACAGTACCAGAGAGTCACAGTGCCTGAGCATCACAGTGCCTGATTGTCAAAGTGCCTGAGAGTCACAGTGCCTGAGAGTCACAGTGCCTGAATGTCACAATGCCTGAGTGTCACAGTGGCAAAGAGTCACTAGTGCCTGAGTGTCACAGTGCCTGAGTGTCACGGAGCCTCAGTGTCACACTGCCTGAATCTCACAGTGACAGAGTGCTACAGTCCCTGTGTGTCACAGTGCCAGAGTGTCACAATGCCTTAGTGTCACAATGCTTGAGTGTCACAGTGCCTGAATCTCACAGTGACTGAGTATCACAGTGCCTGAGTGTCACAGTGCCAGAGTGTCACACAGCCTGAGAGCTACAGTGCCTGTATGTCACAATACCTGAATGTCACAGCACCTGAGAGTCACAGTGCCTGAGATCTGCAGTGCTGAGCGTCACAGTGCCTGAGTGTCACAGTGCCTGAGTGTCACAGTGCCAGAGAGTCACAGTGCCAGAGAGTCACAGTACCTGAGTGTCACAATGCCTGAGTGTCACAGTGCCTGAGTGTCACAATGCCTGAGTGTCACAGTACCAGAGAGTCATAGTGCCTGAGCATCACAGTGCCTGAGTGTCAAAGTGCCTGAGAGTCACAGTGCCAGAGTGTCACAGCGCCTGAGAGCTACAGTGCCTGAGTGTCACAATGCCTGAGTGTCACAGCACCTGATAGTCACAGTGCCTGAGAGTCACAGTGCCTGAGAGTCACAGTGCCTGAATGTCACAGTGCCTGAGTGTCACAGTGGCAAAGAGTCACTAGTGCCTGAGTGTCACAGTGCCTGAGTGTCACGGAGCCTGAGTGTCACACTGCCTGAATCTCACAGTGACAGAGTGCTACAGTCCCTGTGTGTCACAGTGCCAGAGTGTCACAATGCCTTAGTGCCACAGTGCCGGAGTCTCACAATGCCTGAGAGTCACATTGCCTGAGTGTCACAATGCCTGAGTGTCACAGTGTCAGAGTCACAATGCCTGAATGTCGCAATGCCTGAGAGTCACAGTGCATGAGATTCACTGTACCTGAGTGTCACAATGCCTGAGTGTCACAGTGTCAAAGTATCACAGTGCCTGAGTGTCATGGTGCCTGAGTGTCACAGTGCATGAGAGTCACAGTGCCTGAGTGTCACAGTGCCTGAGAGTCACAGAGTCAGAGAGTCACAGTGCCTGAGTGTCACAGTGCCTGAGGGTCACACCGCCTGAATGTCACAATGCCTGAGTGTCACAGTGCCTGGGTGTCACAGTAGCAGAGTCACATTGCCTGAGAGTCACATTGCCTGAGTGTCACAGTGATAGAGTCACAATACCTGAATGTCACAATGCCTGAGAGTCACAGTGCATGAGAGTCACTGTGCCTGAGTGTCACCGTGCGTGACTGTCACCATGCCAGAATGCCACCGTGACAGAGTGCCACAGTTCCAGAGTGTCACAGTACCTTAGTGTCACAATGCTTGAGTGTCACAGTGCCTGAATCTCACAGTGACTTAGTATCACAGTGCCTGAGTGTCACAGTGCCAGAGTGTCACAGAGCCTGAGAGCAACAGTGCCTGTATGTCACAATGCCTGAGTGTCACAGCACCTGAGAGTCACAGTGCCTGAGATCTGCAGTGCTGAGCGTCACAGTGCCTGAGTGTCACAGTGCCTGAGTGTCACAGTGCCTGAGTGCAACAGTGCCAGAGACCTACAGTGCCTGAGTGTCGCAGTGCCTGAGTGTCACAGTGCCTGAGTGTCGTAGTGCCTGAGAGCTACAGAGGCTGAGAGTCACAGTGTCTGAGTTTCATGGTGCCTGAGAGTCACAATACCTGAGTGTCGCAGTGCCTGAGAGCTACAGTGCCTGAGTGTCGCAGTGCCTGAGAGCTACAGTGCCTGAGTATCACAGTGCCTGAGAGCTACAGTGCCTGAGTGTCACAGTGCAAGAGTGTCATAGTGCCAAAGAGTCACAGTACCTGAGTGTCACAGTGCCAGGGAGTCACAGTGCCAGAGAGTCACAGTGCCTGAGCGTCACAGTGCCTGAGTGTCACAGTGCCAGAGAGTCACAGTGTCTGAGTGTCAAAGAGCCTGAGAGTCACAGTGCCAGAGTGTCACAGTGCTTGAGAGCTACACTGCCTGAGTCTCACAATGCCTGAGTGTCACAGCACCTGAGAGTCACAGTGCCTGAGTGTCACAGTGCCTGAGTGCTACAGTGCCAGAGAGTCACAGTGTCCTAGTGTCACAATGCCTGAGTGTCACATTGCCAGAGAGTCGCAGTGCCAGAGTGTCACAATGCTTGAGTGTCACAGTGCCTGATTGTCACAATGCCTGAGTGTCACAGTGCCTGAGTGTCACAGTGCCTGAGAGACACAGTGCCAGAGAGTCACAACGCCTGAGAGTCACATTGCCAGAGAGTCACAGTGCCAGAGTGACACAATGCCTGAGAGTCACAGTGCCAGAGATTCACAGTGCCTTCTGTCACAATGCCTGAGTGTCACAGTGCCTGAGCGTTACAGTGCCTCAGTCACAATGCCTGTGTGTCAGTGGCAGAGGTGCACAGGGCCTGACAGTCACTTCCTGAATGTCAGAATGCCTTAGTGAGAAAGTGTCACAGTGCCTGAGTGTCATCGTGCCTGAGTGTCACAGTACCAGAGTCTCATAATGCTTGAGTGTCACAGTGCCTGAGTGTCACAGTGCCAGAGAGTCACAATGCCTAAGTGTCACAGTGCCAGAGTCTCATAATGCTTGAGTGTCACAGTGCCTGAGTGTCACAGTCCCTGCATGTTACGGTGCCAGACTGTCAGAATGCCTGAGTGTCACAGTGCCTGAGTGTCACAGTGCCAGAGAGTCACAGTGCCAGAGAGTCACAGTGCCAGAGAGTCACAGTACCTGAGTGTCACAATGCCTGAGTGTCACAGTGCCTGAGTGTCACAGTGCTTGAGTGTCACAGTACCAGAGAGTCACAGTGCCTGAGCATCACAGTGCCTGATTGTCAAAGTGCCTGAGAGTCACAGTGCCTGAGAGTCACAGTGCCTGAATGTCACAATGCCTGAGTGTCACAGTGGCAAAGAGTCACTAGTGCCTGAGTGTCACAGTGCCTGAGTGTCACGGAGCCTCAGTGTCACACTGCCTGAATCTCACAGTGACAGAGTGCTACAGTCCCTGTGTGTCACAGTGCCAGAGTGTCACAATGCCTTAGTGCCACAGTGCCAGACTGTCACAATGCCTGAGAGTCACATTGCCTGAGTGTCACAATGCCTGAGTGTCACAGTGTCAGAGTCACAATGCCTGAATGTCGCAATGCCTGAGAGTCACAGTGCATGAGATTCACTGTACCTGAGTGTCACAATGCCTGAGTGTCACAGTGCCTGAGTGTCACAGTGTCAAAGTATCACAGTGCCTGAGTGCAATGGTGCCTGAGTGTCACTGTGCATGAGAGTCACAGTGCCTGAGTGTCACAGTGCCTGAGAGTCACAGAGCCAGAGAGTCACAGTGCCTGAGTGTCACAGTGCCTGAGGGTCACACTGCCTGAATATCACAATGCCTGAGTGTCACAGTGCCTGGGTGTCACAGTAGCAGAGTCACATTGCCTGAGAGTCACATTGCCTGAGTGTCACAGTGATAGAGTCACAATACCTGAATGTCACAATGCCTGAGAGTCACAGTGCATGAGAGTCACTGTGCCTGAGTGTCACCGTGCCTGAGTGTCACCATGCCAGAATGCCACCGTGACAGAGTGCCACAGTTCCAGAGTCTCACAGTACCTTAGTGTCACAATGCTTGAGTGTCACAGTGCCTGAATCTCACAGTGACTGAGTATCACAGTGCCTGAGTGTCACAGTGCCTGAGAGTCACAGTGCCTGAGAGCTACAGTGCCTGAGTGTCACATTGCCAGAGAGTCACAGTGTCTGAGTGTCACAGTGCCTGAGTGTCACAGAGCCTGAGTGTCACACTGCCTTTATCTCACAGTGATTGAGTGCTACAGTCCCTGCGTGTCACAGTACCAGAGTGTCAAAATGCCTTAGTGCCACAGTGCCAGACTGTCACAATGCCTGAGAGTCACATTGCCTGAGTGTCACATTGCCTGAGTGTCACAGTGTCAGAGTCACAATGCCTGAATGTCACAATGTCTGAGAGTCACAGTGCCTGAGAGTCACAACGCCTGAGAGTCACATTGCCAGAGAGTTACAGTGCCAGAGATTCACAGTGCCTTATGTCACAATGCCTGAGTGTCACAGTGCCTGAGCGTTACAGTGCCTCAGTCACAATGCCTGTGTGTCAGTGGCAGAGGTGCACAGGGCCTGACAGTCTCTTCCTGAGTGTCAGAATGCGTTAGTGAGAAAGTGTCACAGTGCCTGAGTGTCATCGTGCCTGAGTGTCACAGTGCCAGAGTCTCATAATGCTTGAGTGTCACAGTGCCTGAGTGTCACAGTGCCAGAGAGTCACAATGCCTAAGTGTCACAGTGCCAGAGTCTCATAATGCTTGAGTATCACAGTGCCTGAGTGTCACAATGCAGAGTGTCACTGTGCCAGGGAGTCACAGTGCAAGAGAGGTACAGTGCCTGAGTGTCACAGTGCCTGATAGTCACAGTGCCAGAGAGTCACTTTGCCTGAGTGTCACAGTGTCTGAGTGTCACAAAGCCTTAGTGTCACATTGCCAGAGAGTCACAGTGCCAGGGAGTTACAGTGCCTGAGTATCACAGTGCCAGAGAGTCACAGTGCCTGTGTGTCACAGTGCCAGAGAGTCAGAGTGCCTGAGTTTAACAAAGCCTGAGTGTCACAGTGTCAGAAATTTACAGTGCCAGAGTGTCACAGTGCTTGAGTGTCACAGTCCCTGAGAGTCACGGTCCCTGACCGTTACAGTGCCTGACCGTCACAGTGCCTGAGTGTCAAAGTGCCTGAGTGTGAAAATGCCTTAGTGTCACATAGCCAGAGAGTCACAGTGCCACGGAGTCACAATGCCTGAGCGTCACAATGCCTGAGTGTTACAGTGCCTGAGTGTCACAGTGTCAAAGAGTCACAGTGCCTGACTCTCATGGTGACTGAGTGTCACAGTGCCTGAGCGTCATAGAGCCTTAGTGTCACAGTGCCTGAGTGTCACAGTGTCAAAGAGTCACAGTGCCTGAGTGTCACAATGCCTTAGTGTCACTGTGCCAGACTGGTACAATGCCTGAGAGTCACAAAGCCTGAGTGTCACAGTGCCTGAGTGCCACCGTACCAGAGTGCCACAATGCCTGAGTCTCACTGTGCCAGATAGTCACAGTGCCTTAGTGTCACAGTGCCAGGTTGTCACAATGCCTGAGTGTCACAGTGCCTGAGTGTCACAGTGCCTGAGTGTCACAGTGTCAAAGAGTCAGAGTGCCTGAGTGTCAAGGTGCCTTAATGTCACAGCGCCAGGGAGTCACAGTGCCAGAGAGACTCAGTGCCTGAGTGTCACAATGTCTCTGTGTTACAGTGCCTGAGTGTCACTGCACCTGAGAGTCACAATGCCCGAGTGTCACAATGCCAGGGAGTCTCAGTGTCTGAGTTTCACAGTGCCAGAGAATCACAGTGCCTGAGTGTCACAGTCCCTGAGTGTCAGAGTGCCAGAGAGTCACAGTGCCTGAGTGTCAGAGTGCCAGAGAGTCACAGTGCCTGAGTGTCACAACGCCTGAGTGTCACATTGCCTGAGTGTCACAGTGCCTGAGAGTCAAAGTGCCTGACTGTCACAATGCCTGAGTGTCACAGTGCCAGAAATTTACAGTGCCAGAGTGTCACAGTGCTTGAGTGTCACAGTTCCAGAGAGTCACAGTGCCTGTGTGTCACAGTGCCTGAGTATCAAAGTGCCTGAGAGTCACAGTGCCTGAGTGTCACAGTGCCAGAGAGTCACAGTGCCAGAGAGTCACAATGCCTGAGTGTCACAATGCCTGAGTGTCACAGTGCCCGAGTGTCACAGTGTCAAAGATTCATAGTGCCTGAGTGTCCCTGTGCCTGAGAGTCACAGTGCCTGAATGTCATAGTGCCTGAGTGTCACAGTGCCTGAGAGTCACAGTGCCAGAGAGTCACAATGCCTGAGTGTCACAGTGCCTCACTGTCACAGTGCCAAAGAGTCACTGTGCCTGAGTGTCATGGTGCCTGAATGTCACAGTGCCAGAGCGTCACAGTGCCTGAGTGTCACCGTGCCTGAGTTTCACAATGCCACAGTGTCACAGTGCCAGATTGGCTCAATGCCTGAGCGTCACAGTGCCTGAGCGTCACAGTGCCTGAGTGTCACAGTGCCTGAGAGTCACAGAGCCTCAGAGTCACAATGCCCCAGTGTCACTGTGCCAGGGAGTCACAGTGCGAGACAGGTACAGTGCCTGAGTGTCACAGTGCCTGAGAGTCACAATGCCTTAGTGTCACATTGCCAGAGAGTCACAGTGCCAGGTCGTCACAGTGCCTGAGAGTCACAGTGCCAGAGAGTCACAGTGCCTCAGTGTCACAGTGCCTGATTGTCACAGTGCCAGGGAGTCACAGTGCCTGAGTGTCACAGTGCCAGGGAGTCACAGTGCCAGAGAGGTACAGTGCCTGAATGTCACAGTGCCTGAGAGACACAATACCTTAGTGTCACATTGCCAGAGAGACACAGTGCCAGCGAGTCACAGTGCCTTAGTGTCACAATGCCTGAGTGTCACAATGTCTTAGTGCCACATTTGCAGAGATCCACAGTGCCTGAAGTGTCACAGTGCCAGAGAGTCACAGTGCCAGAGAGACACAGTGCCTGAGTGTCACAGTGCGCGAGTGTCACAGTGCCTGTGTGTCACAATGCCTGAGTGTCACAGTGCCTGTGTGTCACAGTGCCAGAGAGTCATAGTGCCTGAGTGTCACAGTGCCTGAGTTTCACAGTGTCAAACATTCACAGTGCCTGAGTGTCACGGTGCCTGAGAGTCACAGTGCCGGAGTGTCACAGTGCCTGAGTGTCACAGTGTCACAGTCACAGTGCCAGAGTACCACAATGCCTGAGAGTCAAAGTGCCTGAGTGTCTCAGTGCAAGGGAGTCACAGTGCCAGAGAGGTGCAGTGCCCGAGTGTCATAGTGCCTGAGTGTCATAGTGCCTGAGAGTCACAATGCCTTACTGTCAAGGTGCCAGATTGGCACAATGCCTGAGGCTCACCATGCAAGAGTGTCACAATGCCAGAGAGTCACAGTGCCTGAGACTCACAGTGCCTGAGCATCACAGTGCCTGAGAGTCACAGTGCCAGAGAGTCACAGTGCCAGAGAGTGACAGTTACTGAGTGTCACACTGCCTGAGTGTCACAGTGCCAGAGAGTCACAGTGCCTGAGTGTCACAATGCCTGAGTGTCACAGTGCCTGAGTGTCACAGTGCCAGAGAGTCACAGTACCATAGAGTCACTGAGCCTGAGTGTCACAGTGACTGAGTGTCACAGTGCCAGAGAGTGACAGTGCCAGAGAGTCTCAGTGTCTGATTGTCGCAATGCCTGAGTGTCACAGTGCCTGAGTGTCAGAGTGCCTGAGTGTCACAGTGTCAAAGAGTCACAGTGCCTCAGTGTCACAGTACCTGAGAGTCACAGTGCCTGAGTGTCACAGTGCCTGAGTGTCACAGTGTGAAAGAGTCACAGTGCCAGAGTGCCACAATGCCTGAGAGTCACAGTGCCTGAGTGTCACAGTGTCAAAGAGTCACAGTGCCTGAGTGTCATGGTGCCTGAATATCACAGTGCCAGAGAGTCACAGTGCAACAGAGTGACAGTGCCTGAGTGTCACAATGTCTGAGTGTCACCGTGCCTGAGTGCCACAATGCCTGAGAGTCACAGTGCCTGAGTGTCATGGTGCCTGAATGCCACAGTGCCAGAGAGTCACAGTGCCTGTGTGTCACAGTGCCTGAGTGTCACAGTGCCAGGTAGTCACAGTGCCTGAGTGTCACAGTGCCAGAGAGTCACAGTGCGAGAGAGTCACAGTGCCTGTGTGTCACAGTGCCTGAGTGTCAAAGTGCCTGAGTGTCACAGAGCCTGAGTGTCACAGTGCCTGAGTGTCACAGTGCCAGGGAGTCACAGTGCCTGAGTGTCACAATGCCTTACTGTCAAGGTGCCAGATTGGCACAATGCCTGAGACTCACCATGCAAGAGTGTCACAATGCCAGAGAGTCACAGTGCCTGAGACTCACAGTGCCTGAGTGTCACTGTACCTGAGTGTCACCGTGCCTTATCTCACAATGCCTGAGTGTCACGGTGCCTGAGAGTCACAGTGTCCGAGTGTCACAGCGCCTGAGAGTCACAGTGCCTGAGAGTCACAGTGCCTCAGTGTCACAGTGCCACAGAGTCACAGTGCCACAGAGTCACAGTGCCAGAAAGTCACAGTGCCTGAGTGTCACAATGCCTGAGTGTCACAGTGCCAGAGAGTCACAGTGCCTGAGTGTCACAGTGCCTGAGTGTCACAGTGCCAGAGAGTCAAAGTGCCAGAGAGTCACAGTGCCTCAGTGTCACAATGCCTGAGTGTCACGGTACCTGAGTGTCACAATGCCGTAGTGTCACATTGCAGATTGGCACAATGCCTGAGAGTCACCGTGCCAGAGAGTCACAGTGCCTGAGTGTCACAGTGCTTGAGTGTCACAGTGCCTGAGAGTCACAGTGCCTGAGTGTCACAGTGCTTGAGTGTCACAGTGCCTGAGAGTCACAGTGCCTGCGTGTCACAGTGCCTGATTGTCAAAGTGCCTGAGTGTCGCAGAGCCTGAGTGTCACAGTGCCTGAGTGTCACAGTGCCTGAGAGTCACAGTGCGAGAGAGTCACAGTGCCAGAGAGGTACAGTGCCTGAGTGTCACAGTGCCAGAGATTCACGGTGCCTGAGTGTCACAATGTGTTAGTGCCACATTGCCAAAGATTCACAGTGCCAGAGAGTCACAGTGACAGAGAGTCACAGTTACTGAGTGTCACAGTGCCTGAGTGTCACAGTGTCAAAGAGTCACAGTGCCTGAGTGTCACAGTACCTGAGAGTCACAGTGCGTGAGTGTCACAGTGCCTGAGAGTCACAGTGCCTGAGTGTCACCGTGCCTGAGTGTCACAGTGTCAAAGAGTCACAGTGCCTGAGTGTCATGGTGCCTGAATGCCACAGTGCCAGAGAGTCACAGTGTCAAAGAGTCACAGTGCCTGAGTGTCACAATGCCTTAGTGTCACAGTGCCTGACTGACACAGTGTAAAAGAGTCACAGTGCCTGAGTGTCATGGTGCCTGAATGTCACAGTGCCAGAGAATCACAGTGCCACAGAGTCACCGTGCCTGAGTGTCACAATGACTGAGTGTCACAGTGCCTGACTGTCACAGTGTAAAAGAGTCACAATGCCTGAGCGTCACAGTGCCTGAGTGTCACCGTGCCTGAGTGTCACAATGCCTCAGTGTCACAGTGCCTGAGCGTCACAATGCCTGATTGTCACAGTGCCAGAGAGTCACAGTGCCTGAGAGTCACAGTGCCTGAGTGTCACAGTGCCAGAGAGTAAAAGTGCCAGAGAGTCACAGTGCCTCAGTGTCACAATGCCTGAGTGTCACATTGCCAGATTGGCACAATGCCTGAGAGTCACCGTGCCAGAGAGTCGCAGTGCCTGAGTGTCACAGTGCCTGAGTGTCACAGTGCCAGAGAGTGACAGTGCCTGCGTGTCACAGTGCCTGAGTGTCCAAGTACCTGAGTGTCACAGAGCCTGAGTGTCACAGTGCCAGAGAGTCACAGTGCGAGAGAGTCACAGTGCCTGTGTGTCACAGTGCATTAGTGTCGCAGTGCCTGAGTGTCGCAGTGCCTGAGTGTCACAGTGCCTGAGTGTCACAGTGCCAGGGAGTCACAGTGCCAGAGAGGTACAGTGCCTGAGTGTCACAGTGCCTGAGAGACACAATGCCTTAGTGTCACATTGCCAGAGAGTCACAGTGCCAGAGAGTCACAGTGCCAGAGAGTCACAGTGCCTGAGTGTCACAATGCCTTAGTGTCATAGTGCCTGAGTGTCACAGTGCCAGAGAGTCACAGTGCCTGTATGTCACAGTGCCTGACTGTCACAGTGTCAAAGAGTCACAGTACCATAGAGTCACTGAGCCTGAATGTCACAGTGACTGAGTGTCACAGTGCCAGAGAGTGACAGTGCCAGAGAGTCACAGTGCCTGATTGTCGCAATGCCTGAGTGTCAGAGTGCCTGAGTGTCACAGTGTCAAAGAGTCACAGTGCCTGAGTGTCACAGTACCTGAGAGTCACAGTGCCTGAGTGTCACAGTGTCAAAGAGTCACAGTGCCTGAGTGTCATGGTGCCTGAATGTCACATTGCCAGAGAGTCACAGTGCATGAGTGTCACCGTGCCTGAGAGTCACAGAGCCTGAGAGTCACAATGCCCGAGTGTCACAGTGACAGGGAGTCACAGTGCCAGGGAGTCTCAGTGCCAGAGAGGTACAGTGCCTGAGTGTCACAGTGCCTGAGTGTCACAATGCCTTAGTGTCACATTGCCAGAGAGTCACAGTGCCAGGTCGTCACAGTGCCTGAGTGTCACAGTGCCAGAGAGTCACAGTGCCAGAGAGTCACAGTGCCTGAGTGTCACAGTGCCTGAGTTTCACAGTGCCTGAGAGTCACAGTGCCTGCGTGTCACAGTTCCTGAGTGTCACAGTGCCAGGGAGTCACAGTGCCTGAGTGTCACAGTGCCAGGGAGTCACAGTTCCAGAGAGGTACAGTGCCTGAGTGTCACAGTGCCTGAGAGACACAATACCTTAGTGTCACATTGCCAGAGAGTAACAGTGCCAGCGAGTCACAGTGCCTGAGTGTCGCAATGCCTGAGTGTCACAGTTCCTGAGTGTCACAGTGCCAGAGAGTCACAGTGCCTGTATGTCACAGTGCCTGACTGTCACAGTGTCAAAGAGTCACAGTACCATAGAGTCACTGAGCCTGAGTGTCACAGTGACTGAGTGTCACAGTGCCAGAGAGTGACAGTGCCAGAGAGTGACAGTTCCTGATTGTCGCAATGCCTGAGTGTCAGAGTGCCTGAGTGTCACGGTGCCTGAGTGGCACAGTGCCAGAGAGTCACAGTGCCACAGAGTCACAGTGCTTGAGTGTCACAATGCCTGAGTGTCACAGTGCCTGAGTGTCACAGTGCCAGAGAGTCACAGTGCCTGAGTGTCACTGTGCCTGAGAGTCACAGTGCCTGAGTGTCACAGTTCCTGAGTGTCACAGTGCCAGGGAGTCACAGTGCCTGAGTGTCACAGTGCCAGGGAGTCACAGTGCCAGAGAGGTACAGTGCCTGAGTGTCACAGTGCCTGAGAGACACAATACCTTAGTGTCACATTGCCAGAGAGTAACAGTGCCAGCGAGTCACAGTGCCTGAGTGTCACAATGCCTGAGTGTCACAATGTCTTACTGCCACATTTGCAGAGATTCACAGTGTCTGAAGTGTCACAGTGCCAGAGAGTCACAGTGCCAGAGAGACACAGTGCCTGATTGTCACAGTGCGCGAGTGTCACAGTGCCTGTGTGTCACAATGCCTGTGTGTCACAGTGCCTGAGTGTAACAGTGCCTGAGTGTCACAGTGCCTGAGTGTCACAGTGTCAAACATTCACAGTGCCTGAGTGTCACGGTGCCTGAGAGTCACAGTGCCGGAGTGTCAGAGTGCCTGAGTGTCACAGTGTCAAGAGTCACAGTGCCAGAGTTCCACAATGCCTGACAGTCACAGTGCCTGAGTTCCACAATGCGTGAGTGTCACAGTGTCAAACATTCACAGTGCCTGAGTGTCACGGTGCCTGAGAGTCACAGTGCCGGAGAGTCAGAGTGCCTGAGTGTCACAGTGTCAAGAGTCACAGTGCCAGAGTACGACAATGCCTGAGAGTCAGAGTGCCTGAGTGCCAAAATGCCTGAGAGTCACAGTGCCTGAGTGTCTCAGTGCCAGGGAGTCACAGTGCCAGAGAGGTGCAGTGCCTGAGTGTCATAGTGCCTGAGTGTCATAGTGCCTGAGAGTCACAGTGCCTGAGTGTCACAGTGCCTGAGTGTCACAGTGTCAAACATTCACAGTGCCTGAGTGTCACGGTGCCTGAGAGTCACACTGCCGTAGTGTCAGAGTGCCTGAGTGTCACAATGTCAAGAGTCACAGTGCCAGAGTACCACAATGACTGAGAGTCCCAGTGCCTGAGTGCCACAATGCCTGAGAGTCACAGTGCCTGAGTGCCACAATGCCTGAGAGTCACAGTGCCTGAGTGTCTCAGTGCCAGGGAGTCACAGTGCCAGAGAGGTGCAGTGCCTGAGTGTCATAGTGCCTGAGTGTCATAGTGCCTGAGAGTCACAGTGCCTGAGTGTCACAGTGCCTGAGTGTCACAGTGTCAAACATTCACAGTGCCTGAGTGTCACGGTGCCTGAGAGTCACACTGCCGTAGTGTCAGAGTGCCTGAGTGTCACAATGTCAAGAGTCACAGTGCCAGAGTACCACAATGACTGAGAGTCCCAGTGCCTGAGTGCCACAATGCCTGAGAGTCACAGTGCCTGAGTGTCTCAGTGCCAGGGAGTCACAGTGCCAGAGATGTGCAGTGCCTGAGTGTCATAGTGCCTGAGTGTCATAGTGCCTGAGAGTCACAGTGCCTGAGTGTCACAGTGCCTGAATGTCATAGTGCCTGAGAGTCACAGTGCCTGAGTGTCATAGTGCCTGAGAGTCACAGTGCCTGAGTGTCACAGTGCCTGAATGTCACAATGCCTTACTGTCAAGGTGCCAGATTGGCACAATGCCTGAGACTCGCCATGCAAGTGTCACAATGCCAGAGAGTCACAGTGCCTGAGCATCACAGTGCCTGAGTGTCACAGTACCTGAGAGTCACCATGCCTTATCTCACAATGCCTGAGTGTCACGGTGCCAGATATTCACAATGTCCGAGTGTCACAGCGCCTGAGAGTCACAGTGCCTGAGAGTCACAGTGCCTCAGTGTCACAGTGCCACAGAGTCACAGTGCCACAGAGTCACAGTGCCAGAAAGTCACAGTGCCTGAGAGTCACAATGCCTGAGTGTCACAGTGCCTGAGTGTCACAGTGCCTGAGTGTCACAGTGCCAGGGAGTCACAGTGCTAGAGAGGTGCAGTGCCTTAGTGTCACATTGCCAGAGAGTCACAGTGCCAGGGAGTCACAGTGCCTGTCGGTCACAGTGCCAGGTAGTCACAGTGCCTGAGTTTCACAGTGCCTGAGTGTCACAGTGCCTGAGTGTCACAGTGCCAGGGAATCACAGTGCCAGAGAGGTACAGTGCCTGAGTGTCACAGTGCCTGAGAGACCGAATGCCTTAGTGTCACATTGCCAGAGATTCACAGTGCCAGGGAGTCACAGTGCCTGAGTGTCACAGTGCCTGAGAGTCACAGTGCCTGAGTGTCACAGTGCCAGGGAGTCACAGTGCCAGAGAGGTGCTGTGCCTGAGTGTCACAGTGCCAGAGAGTCACAGTGCCTGAGTGTCACAGTGCCTGAGAGTCACAGTGCCTGAGTGTCACAATGCCTTAATATCATATTGCCAGAGAGTCACAGTGCCAGGGAGTCACAGTGCCTGAGTGTCACATTGCCAGGTAGTCACAGTGCCTGAGTGCCACAGTGCCTGAGTGTCACAGTTCCTGAGTGTCACTGTGCCTGAGAGTCACAGTGCCTGAGTGTCACAATGCCTTAGTGTCTCAGTGCCAGATTGGCACAATGCCTGAGAGTCACAATGCCTGAGTGTCACTGTGCCAGAGTGCCACAATGCCTGAGAGTCAGAGTGCCTGAGTGTCATAGTGCCTGAGAGTCACAATGCCCGAGTGTCACATTGCCAGAGAGTCACAGTGCCTGGTAGTCACAGTGCCTGAGTGTCACAGTGCCAGAGAGTCACATTGTCAGAGATTCACAGTGCCTGAGTGTCACAGTGCCAGAGATTCACAGTGCCTGAGTGTCACAGTGCCAGAGAGTCACAGTGCCTGAGTGTCACAATGCCTGAGTGTCACAGTGCCTGAGTGTCACAATGCCAGAGAGTCACAGTGCCCGAGTGTCACAGTGCCTGAGTGTCACAGTGCCTGAGAGTCACAGTGCCAGAGAGTCACAGTGCCTGAGTGTCGCAATGCCTGAGTGTCACAGTTCCTGAGTGTCACAGTGCCAGAGAGTCACAGTGCCTGTATGTCACAGTGCCTGACTGTCACAGTGTCAAAGAGTCACAGTACCATAGAGTCACTGAGCCTGAGTGTCACAGTGACTGAGTGTCACAGTGCCAGAGAGTGACAGTGCCAGAGAGTGACAGTGCCTGATTGTCGCAATGCCTGAGTGTCAGAGTGCCTGAGTGTCACGGTGCCTGAGGGGCACAGTGCCAGATAGTCACAGTGCCACAGATTCACAGTGCCTGAGTGTCACAATGCCTGAGTGTCACAGTGCCTGAGAGTCACAGAGCCTGAGAGTCACAATGCCCGAGTGTCACAGTGACAGGGAGTCACAGTGCCAGGGAGTCTCAGTGCCAGAGAGGTACAGTGCCTGAGTGTCACAATGCCTAAGTGTCACATTGCCAGAGAGTCACAGTGCCAGGTCTTCACAGTGCCTGAGTGTCACAGTGCCAGAGAGTCACAGTGCCTGAGTGTCACAGTGCCTGAGAGTCGCAGTGCCTGAGTGTCACAGTTCCAGAGTGTCACAGTGCCAGGGAGTCACAGTGCCAGAGAGGTACAGTGCCTGAGTGTCACAGTGCCTGAGAGACACAATACCTTAGTGTCACATTGCCAGAGAGTAACAGTGCCAGCGAGTCACAGTGCCTGAGTGTCACAATGCCTGAGTGTCACAATGTCTTACTGCCACATTTGCAGAGATTCACAGTGCCTGAAGTGTCACAGTGCCAGAGAGTCACAGTGCCAGAGAGACACAGTGCCTGATTGTCACAGTGCGCGAGTGTCACAGTGCCTGTGTGTCACAATGCCTGTGTGTCACAGTGCCTGAGTGTAACAGTGCCTGAGTGTCACAGTGCCTGAGTGTCACAGTGTCAAACATTCACAGTGCCTGAGTGTCACGGTGCCTGAGAGTCACAGTGCCGGAGTGTCAGAGTGCCTGAGTGTCACAGTGTCAAGAGTCACAGTGCCAGAGTTCCACAATGCCTGAGAGTCACAGTGCCTGAGTTCCACAATGCCTGAGTGTCACAGTGTCAAACATTCACAGTGCCTGAGTGTCACGGTGCCTGAGAGTCACAGTGCCGGAGAGTCAGAGTGCCTGAGTGTCACAGTGTCAAGAGTCACAGTGCCAGAGTACGACAATGCCTGAGAGTCAGAGTGCCTGAGTGCCACAATGCCTGAGAGTCACAGTGCCTGAGTGTCTCAGTGCCAGGGAGTCACAGTGCCAGAGAGGTGCAGTGCCTGAGTGTCATAGTGCCTGAGTGTCATAGTGCCTGAGAGTCACAGTGCCTGAGTGTCACAGTGCCTGAATGTCATAGTGCCTGAGCATCACAGTGCCTGAGTGTCACAGTACCTGAGAGTCACCGTGCCTTATCTCACAATGCCTGAGTGTCACGGTGCCAGATATTCACAGTGTCCGAGTGTCACAGCGCCTGAGAGTCACAGTGCCTGAGAGTCACAGTGCCTCAGTGTCACACTGCCACAGAGTCACAGTGCCACAGAGTCACAGTGCCAGAAAGTCACAGTGCCTGAGAGTCACAATGCCTGAGTGTCACAGTGCCAGAGAGTCACAGTGCCTGCGTGTCACAGTGCCTTGAGTGTCACAGTGCCAGAGAGTCAAAGTGCCAGAGAGTCACAGTGCCTCAGTGTCACAATCCCTGAGTGTCACGGTGCCTGAGTGTCACAATGCCTTAGTGTCACATTGCCAGATTGGCACAATGCCTGAGAGTCACCGTGACAGAGAGTCACAGTGCCTGAGTGTCACAGTGCTTGAGTGTCACAGTGCCTGAGAGTCACAGTGCCTGAGTATCACAGTGCCTGAGTGTCAAAGTGCCAGAGAGTGACAGTGCCTGCGTGTCACAGTGCCTGAGTGTCACAGTGCCTGCGTGTCACAGTGCCTGAGTGTCACAGTGCCTGAGTGTCACAGTGCCAGAGAGTCACAGTGCGAGAGAGTCACAGTGCCTGTGTGTCACAGTGCATTAGTGTCGCAGTGCCTGAGTGTCGCAGTGCCTGAGTGTCACAGTGCCTGAGTGTCACAGTGCCAGAGAGTCCCAGTGCCTGAGTGTCACAGTGCCAGGGAGTCACAGTGCCAGAGAGGTACAGTGCCTGAGTGTCACAGTGCCTGAGAGACACAATGACTTAGTGTCACATTGCCAGAGAGTCACAGTTACTGAGTGTCACAGTGCCTGAGTGTCACAGTGCCAGAGAGTCACAGTGCCTGAGTGTCACAATGCCTGAGGGTCACAGTTACTGAGTGTCACAGTGCCTGAGTGTCACAGTACCATAGAGTCACTGAGCCTGAGTGTCACAGTGACTGAGTGTCACAGTGCCAGAGAGTGACAGTGCCAGAGATTCACAGTGCCTGATTGTCGCAATGCCTGAGTGTCAGAGTGCCTGAGTGTCACAGTGTCAAAGAGTCGCAGTGCCTGAGTGTCACAGAACCTGAGACTCACAGTGCCTGAGTGTCACAGTGCCTGAGTGTCATGGTGCCTGAATGCCACAGTGCCACAGAGTCACAGTGCCTGAGTGTCACAGTGCCTGAGTGTCACATTGCCTGGTAGTCACAGTGCCTGCGTGTCACTGTGCCTGAGTGTCGCAATGCCTGAGTGTCACAGTGCCTGAGTGTCACTGTGACTGAGAGTCACAGTGCCTGAGTGTCACAATGCCTTAGTGTCTCAGTGCCAGATTGGCACAATGCCTGAGAGTCACAATGCCTGAGTGTCACTGTGCCAGAGTGCCACAATGCCTGAGAGTCACAGTGCCTGAGTGTCATAGTGCCTGAGAGTCACAATGCCCGAGTGTCACATTGCCAGAGAGTCACAGTGCCTCAGAGTCACAGTGCCTGAGTGTCACAGTGCCAGAGAGTCACAGTGCCAGAGAGTCACACTGCCTGAGTGTCACAGTGCCAGAGAGTCACAGTGCTGGAGTGTCACAGTGCCTGAGTGTCACAGTGTGAGGGAGTTACAGTGCCAGAGAGGCACTGTGCCTGAGTGTCACAGTGCCTGAGTGTAACAATGTCTTAGTGCCACATTGTCAGAGATTCACAGAGCCTGAGTGTCACAGTGCCAGAGAGTCACAGTGCCAGGGATTCACAGTGCCTGAGTGTCACAGTGCCGGAGAGTCACAGTGCCTGAGTGTCACAGTGCCTGAGTGTCACAGTGCAAGAGAGTCACAGTGCCCGAGTGTCACAGTGCCTGAGTGTCACAGTGCCTGAGAGTCACAGTGCTTGAGTGTCACAGTATCAGAGAGTGACAGTGCCTGAGTGTCACAGTGCCAGAGAGTCACAGAGCCAGAGAGTCACAGTGCCTGAGTGTCGCAATGCCTGAGTGTCACTGTGCCTGAGTGTCACAGTGTCAAAGAGTCACAGTGCCTGAGTGTCACGGTGCCTGAGAGGCACAGTTCCAGAGAGTCACAGTGCCACAGAGTAACAGTGCCTGAGTGTCACAATGCCTGAGTGTCACAGTGCCTGACTGTCACAGTGTAAAAGAGTCACAGTGCCTGAGTGTCACAGTGCCTGAGTGTCACCGTGCCTGAGTGTCACCGTGCCTGAGTGTCACAATGCCTCAGTGTCACAGTGACAGATTGGCTCAATGCCTGGGCGTCACAGTGCCTGAGCGTCACAGTGCCTGAGCGTCACAGTGCCTGAGAGTCACAGTGCCTGAGTGTCACAATGCCTTAGTGGCACATTGCCAGAGTGTCACAGTGCCAGGTCGTCACAGTGCCTGAGTGTCACAGTGCCAGTGAGTCACAGTGCCAGAGAGTCACAGTGCCTGAGTGTCACAGTGCCTGAGAGTCACAGTGCCTGAGTGTCACAGTTCCTGAGTGTCACAGTGCCAGAGAGGTACAGTGCCTGAGTGTCACAGTGCCTGAGAGACACAATACCTTAGTGTCACATTGCCAGAGAGTAACAGTGCCAGCGAATCACAGTGCCTGACTGTCACAATGCCTGAGTGTCACAATGTCTTAGAGCCACATTTGCAGAAATTCACAGTGCCTGAAGTGTCACAGTGCCAGAGAGTCACAGTGCCAGAGAGACACAGTGCCTGATTGTCACAGTGCGCGAGGGTCACAGTGCCTGTGTGTCACAATGCCTGTGTGTCACAGTGCCTGTGTGTCACAGTGCCTGAGTGTGAGAGTGCCTGAGTGTCACAGTGTCAAACATTCACAGTGCCTGAGTGTCACGGTGCCTGAGAGTCACAGTGCCGGAGTGTCAGAGTGCCTGAGTGTCACAGTGTCAAGAGTCACAGTGCCAGAGTTCCACAATGCCTGAGAGTCACAGTGCCTGAGTTCCACAATGCCTGAGAGTCACAGTGCCTGAGTGCCACAATGCCTGAGAGTCACAGTGTCTGAGTGTCTCAGTGCCAGGGAGTCACAGTGCCAGAGAGGTGCAGTGCCTGAGTGTCATAGTGCCTGAGTGTCATAGTGCCTGAGAGTCACAGTGCCTGAGTGTCACAGTGCCTGAGTGTCACAATAACTGAGTGTCACAGTGCCACAGTGCCACAATGCCTGAGAGTGACAGTGCCTGAGTGCCACAATGCCTGAGAGTCACAGTGCCTGAGTGTCACAGTGCCAGGGAGTCACAGTGCCTGAGAGGTGCAGTGCCTGAGTGTCACAGTGCCAGAGAGTCACAGTGCCAGAGAGTCACAGTGCCTGAGTGTCACAGTGCCTGAATGTCGCAATGCCTGAGTGTCACAGTGCCAGAGTGTCACAGTGCCTGAGAGTCACAGTGCCTGAGTGTCACAATGCCTTAGTGTCTCCATGCCAGATTGGCACCATGCCTGAGAGTCACAATGCCTGAGTGTCACAGTGCCAGAGTGCCACAATGCCTGAGAGTCACAGTGCCTGTATGTCTGTAATGGGTTGGGGCAGGTCCCCTCCCCACCACAGGCAGAAATAACGACTCAGGCAAACGGATTGCAAAAAGTGATGAAAGTTTAAATAGAAAGCAGTGAATGTTACAGAAAACCCAAAGCGCAGTGACAAAGAAAGATCCCATCCCCACCTGAGGGTGCATGCAAAACCCCCAGGGCTCCTTCTTCCCCCTCCCTCTGCTGGGCTAGTCTCAGCTGGCCAGGCCTGAGACTGCCCATCCCCCTGTGGCCTTGGGCCTAATCAGGCCCATGGCCGGGAGATCTCTCCCCCAGTTACCAAGTCTCGGAGAGGGAAGGAAAGAGGAAGTGCCAGACTCCGCACTGGATCTTATAGTGGTGCAAAGAATTATGGTAGGGAATACACAATTTCCTGTGTCCATCCCTCTGGGCTGGACTTCTGGACACAGGAAGTGAATGCACCAGGGGGGCACCCAGCTCAAACTGCAACATGCCACCCCTGTATTTCATACCATAACCTTTGCACCCAAACACATCATCAGATCAGAAAACTTCTGATGACATGTCCAGCGAAGTCCATATCTTCATCTGGGCGTCCACTCAAACAGTCTCTCATTCAGGCTCAAGCATCAGTCCATTCCAGTTGTTCTTCCTCATGTGATGGAACCTCCCAGCGACGCAGTCCTTCTCCTGCAGTGTGAATTCCTTGTGGACTCCTTGGGACATCCTGGTCACCTGGAAATACCTCACAACTTCTCAGCCAAGCCTTTACTCTCCTATTCAGCGGCAAATTCTCCACCCCTGGGGCAGGCCAGTCGGAACAATCCGGCTCCACGACTGCCTTTTTCAATCCATCCAGGGTGCCGCAGCCAACCGCTTTCACGCGGACCAAAGCTACACGGATGCATACCAGAGGCACTCCGCACCCCCCGGCTGGGCGCTCGCGTACCGAGGCAGGACAGCATCCGGCTGCACAACCTCCACCCCCGGAAGAGGGAGGAGCTGCGCCACAGCCCGCTGAAGAAGCAGGGAGGCGGAGCCAGGTGCTCGGCGCCATTTTCGGAACACGTCCGAAAACACCAGGGAAAGATTTACAGCTGCCGCCGCCGCCTGAACGCAGCCCGGCTCGGGCGGTGCCGCCGCCGCCGCTTGAACGCGGCCCGGCCCGGCCCCCGCCGTCTCTGTCGCCGCGATGCAGAGTCCGAGTCACCTCCAGCAGTCGCTTGCCCGCTCGCCGCGGGTGTCCGCTCCCCGCAGCGGCCGCGGGCCGACCACGCTCTGCTTGCCGCTGCCCCTCCTCCGCTCCCTGCCGCTCCGCAGAGAACGAGGAGAAGGCAGGTCTCGCCTTCTTAGGCTACTCGAGCATTCTTAAGCTACCCTGGGCAGAAAGTCACAGAAAGAACCACCCCTCGCTGTTCCCAAGCTACAGGAGGGAATTCCATGCCATCAGCCACGCACCAGCTATCCTTCTGCAGCCCACAGGAGTTCACACAGTCGCCCCGGTAACACAAAACCTGAGCCCCAACTTTCCAAACCCAAACCGACGCCCAGAACTAAATTTAAACTCTCCATCTTTTGCAATCCGAGCTGCAGTTGGCCCCACGTTGGGCGCCAAAAATGTAATGGGTTGGGGCAGGTCCCCTCCCCACCACAGGCAGAAATAACGACTCAGGCAAACGGATTGCAAAAAGTGATGAAAGTTTAAATAGAAAGCAGTGAATGTTACAGAAAACCCAAAGCGCAGTGACAAAGAAAGATCCCATCCCCACCTGAGGGTGCATGCAAAACCCCCAGGGCTCCTTCTTCCCCCTCCCTCTGCTGGGCTAGTCTCAGCTGGCCAGGCCTGAGACTGCCCATCCCCCTGTGGCCTTGGGCCTAATCAGGCCCATGGCCGGGAGATCTCTCCCCCAGTTACCAAGTCTCGGAGAGGGAAGGAAAGAGGAAGTGCCAGGCTCCGCACTGGATCTTATAGTGGTGCAAAGAATTATGGTAGGGAATACACAATTTCCTGTGTCCATCCCTCTGGGCTGGACTTCTGGACACAGGAAGTGAATGCACCAGGGGGGCACCCAGCTCAAACTGCAACAATGTCACAGTGCCTGACTGTCACAGTGTCAAAGAGTCACAGTACCATAGAGTCACTGAGCCTGAGTGTCACAGTGACTGAGTGTCACTGTGTCAGAGAGTGACAGTGCCAGAGAGTCACAGTGCCTGATTGTCACAATGCCTGAGAGTCACAGTGCCTGAGTGCCGCAGTGTCAAAGAGTCACAGTGCCTGAGTGTCACAGGACCTGAGAGTCACAGTGCCTGAGTGTCACAGTGCCTGAGTGCCGCAGTGTCAAAGAGTCACAGTGCCAGAGTGCCACAATGCCAGGGAGTCACAGTGCCTGAGTGTCACAGTGCCTGAGTGTCACAGTGCCAGGGAGTCACAGTGCTAGAGAGGTGCAGTGCATTAGTGTCACATTGCCAGAGAGTCACAGTACCAGGGAGTCACAGTGCCTGTCTGTCACAGTGCCAGGTAGTCACAGTGCCTGAGTGTCACAGTGCCAGAGAGTCACAGTGCCTGAGTGTCACAGTGCCTGAGTGTCACAGTGCCAGGGAGTCACAGTGCCAGAGAGGTACAGTGCCTGAGTGTCACAGTGCCAGAGAGACAGAATGCCTTAGTGTCACATTGCCAGAGAGTCACAGTGCCAGGGAGTCACAGTGCCTGAGTGTCGCAAGGCCTGAGTGTCAGAGTGCCTGAGTGCCACTATGCCTGAGAGTAACAGTGCCTGAGTGTCACAGTGCCAGGGAGTCACAGTGCCAGAGAGGTGCAGTGCCTGAGTGTCACAGTGCCAGAGAGTCACAGTGCCTGAGTGTCACAGTGCCTGAGTGTCACAATGCCTTAATATCACATTGCCAGAGAGTCACAGTGCCAGGGAGTCACAGTGCCTGAGTGTCACATTGCCAGGTAGTCACAGTGCCTGAGTGTCACAGTGCCTGAGTGTCGCAATGCCTGAGTGTCACAGTGCCTGAGTGTCACTGTGCCTGAGAGTCACAGTGCCTGAGTGTCACAATGCCTTAGTGTCTCAGTGCCAGATTGGCACAATGCCTGAGAGTCACAATGCCTGAGTGTCACTGTGCCAGAGTGCCACAATGCCTGAGAGTCACAGGGCCTGAGTGTCATAGTGCCTGAGAGTCACAATGCCCGAGTGTCACATTGCCAGAGAGTCACAGTGCCTGGTAGTCACAGTGCCTGAGTGTCACAGTGCCAGAGAGTCACAGTGCCAGAGAGTCACACTGCCTGAGTGTCACAGGGCCTGAGTGTCACAGTGCGAGGGAGTTACAGTGCCAGAGAGGTACTGTGCCTGAGTGTCACAGTGCCTGAGTGTAACAATGTCTTAGTGCCACATTGTCAGAGATTCACAGTGCCTGAGTGTCACAGTGCCAGAGAGTCACAGTGCCAGAGATTCACAGTGCCTGAGTGTCACAGTGCCAGAGAGTCACAGTGCCTCAGTGTCACAATGCCTGAGTGTCACGGTGCCTGAGTGTCACAATGCCTTAGAGTCACATTGCCAGATTGGCACAATGCCTGAGAGTCACCGTGCCAGAGAGTCACAGTGCCTGAGTGTCACAGTGCTTGAGTGTCACAGTGCCTGAGAGTCACAGTGCCTGAGTGTCACAGTGCCTGAGTGTCAAAGTGCCAGAGAGTGACAGTGCCTGCGTGTCACAGTGCCTGAGTGTCACAGTGCCAGGTAGTCACAGTGCCTGAGTGTCACAGTGCCTGAGTGTCACAGTGCCTGAGTGTCACAGTGCCAGAGAGTCAGAGTGCCTGTATGTCACAGTGCCTGACTGTCACAGTGTCAAAGAGTCACAGTACCACAGAGTCACTGAGCCTGAGTGTCACAGTGACTGAGTGTCACAGTGCCAGAGAGTGACAGTGCCAGAGAGTCACAGTGCCTGATTGTCGCAATGCCTGTGTGTCAGAGTGCCTGAGTGTCACAGTGTCAAAGAGTCGCAGTGCCTGAGTGTCACAGAACCTGAGAGTCACAGTGCCTGAGTGTCACAGTGCCTGAGAGTCACAGTGCCTGAGTGTCACAGTGTCAAAGAGTCACAGTGCCTGAGTGTCATGGTGCCTGAATGCCACAGTGCCAGAGAGTCACAGTGCATGAGTGTCACAGTGCCTTAATATCACATTGACAGAGAGTCACAGTGCCAGGGAGTCACAGTGCCTGAGTGTCACATTGCCAGGTAGTCACAGTGCCTGAGTGTCACTGTGCCTGAGTGTCGCAATGCCTGAGTGTCACAGTGCCTGAGTGTCACTGTGCCTGAGAGTCACAGTGCCTGAGTTTCACAATGCCTTAGTGTCTCAGTGCCAGATTGGCACAATGCCTGAGAGTCACAATGCCTGAGTGTCACTGTGCCAGAGTGCCACAATGCCTGAGAGTCACAGTGCCTGAGTGTCATAGTGCCTGAGAGTCACAATGCCCGAGTGTCACATTGCCAGAGAGTCACAGTGCCTGGTAGTCACAGTGCCTGAGTGTCACAGTGCCAGAGAGTCACAGTGCCAGAGAGTCACACTGCCTGAGTGTCACAGTGCCAGAGAGTCACAGTGCCGGAGTGTCACAGTGCCTGAGTGTCACAGTGCGAGGGAGTTACAGTGCCAGAGAGGTACTGTGCCTGAGTGTCACAGTGCCTGAGTCTAACAATGTCTTAGTGCCACATTGTCAGCGATTCACAGAGCCTGAGTGTCACAGTGCCAGAGAGTCACAGTGCCAGGGATTAACAGTGCCTGAGTGTCACAGTGCCAGAGAGTCACAGTGCCTGAGTGTCACAATGCCTGAGTGTCACAGTGCGTGAGTGTCACAGTGCCAGAGAGTCACAGTGCCCGAGTGTCACAGTGCCTGAGTGTCACAGTGCCTGAGAGTCACAGTGCTTGAGTGTAACAGTATCAGACAGTGACAGTGCCTGAGTGTCACCGTGCCAGAGAGTCACAGAGCCAGAGAGTCACAGTGCCTGAGTGTCGCAATGCCTGAGTGTCACAGTGCCTGAGTGTCACAGTGTCAAAGAGTCACAGTGCCTGAGTGTCACGGTGCCTGAGAGGCACAGTGCCAGAGAGTCACAGTGCCACAGAGTAACAGTGCCTGTGTGTCACAATGCCTGAGTGTCACAGTGCCTGACTGTCACAGTGTAAAAGAGTCACAGTTCCTGAGTGTCACGGTGCCTGAATGTCACAGTGCCAGAGAGTCACAGTGCCTGAGCGTCACAGTGCCTGAGTGTCACCGTGCCTGAGTGTCACCGTGCCTGAGTGTCACAATGCCTCAGTGTCACAGTGCCAGAGAGTGAGAGTGCCTGAGAGTCACAGTGCCTGAGTGTCGCAATGCCTGAGTGTCAGAGTGCCTGAGTGTCACAGTGCCAGAGTGCCACAATGCCTGAGAGTCACAGTGCCTGTATGTCACAGTGCCTGACTGTCACAGTGTCGAAGAGTCACAGTACCATAGAGTCACTGAGCCTGAGTGTCACAGTGACTGAGTGTCACAGTGCCAGAGAGTGAGAGTGCCAGAGAGTCACAGTGCCTGAGTGTCGCAATGCCTGAGTGTCAGAGTGCCTGAGTGCCGCAGTGTCAAAGAGTCAGAGTGCCTGAGTGTCACAGGACCTGAGAGTCACAGTGCCTGAGTGTCACAGTGCCTGTGTGCCGCAGTGTCAAAGAGTCACAGTGCCAGAGTACCACAATGCCAGGGAGTCACAGTGCCAGAGAGGTGCAGTGCCGGAGTGTCACAGTGCCAGAGAGTCACAGTGACTGAGTGCCACAGTGCCTGAGTGTCACAGTGCCAGGGAGTCACAGTGCTAGAGAGGTGCAGTGCCTTAGTGTCACATTGCCAGAGAGTCACAGTGCCAGGGAGTCACAGTGCCTGAGTGTCACAATGCCTGAGTGTCACAGTGCGTGAGTGTCACAGTGCCAGAGAGTCACCGTGCCAGGGAGTCACAGTGCCTGACTGTCACAGTGCCAGGTAGTCACAGTCCCTGAGTGTCACAGTGCCAGAGAGTCACAGTGCGAGACAGTCACCCCGCCTGAGTGTCACAGTGCCAGAGAGTCGCAGTGCCTGAGTGTCACAGTGCCTGAGTGTCACAGTGCCTGGGTGTCACAGTGCCAGGGAGTCACAGTGCCAGAGAGGTACAATGCCTGAGTGTCACAGTGCCTGAGAGACAGAATGCCTTAGTGTCACATTGCCAGAGAGTCAGAGTGCCAGGGAGTCACAGTGCCTGACTGTCACAGTGTAAAAGAGTCACAGTTCCTGAGTGTCATGGTGCCTGAATGTCACAGTGCCAGAGAGTCACAGTGCCTGAGTGTCACCGTGCCTGAGTGTCACCGTGCCTGAGTGTCACAATGCCTTAGTGTCACATTGCCAGAGTGTCACAGTGCCAGGTCGTCACAGTGCCTGAGTGTCACAGTGCCAGTGAGTCACAGTGCCAGAGAGTCACAGTGCCTGAGTGTCACAGTGCCTGAGAGTCACAGTGCCTGAGTGTCACAGTTCCTGAGTGTCACAGTGCCAGGGAGTCACAGTGCCTGAGTGTCACAGTGCCAGGGAGTCACAGTGCCAGAGAGGTACAGTGCCTGAGTGTCACAGTGCCTGAGAGACACAATACCTTAGTATCACATTGCCAGAGAGTAACAGTGCCAGCGAGTCACAGTGCCTGAGTGTCACAATGCCTGAGTGTCACAATGTCTTAGAGCCACATTTGCAGAAATTCACAGTGCCTGAAGTGTCACAGTGCCAGAGAGTCACAGTGCCAGAGAGACACAGTGCCTGACTGTCACAGTGCGCGAGGGTCACAGTGCCTGTGTGTCACAATGCCTGTGTGTCACAGTGCCTGTGTGTCACAGTGCCTGAGTGTGAGAGTGCCTGAGTGTCACAGTGTCAAACATTCACAGTGCCTGAGTGTCACGGTGCCTGAGAGTCACTGTGCCGGAGTGTCGGAGTGCCTGAGTGTCACAGTGTCAAGAGTCACAGTGCCAGAGTTCCACAATGCCTGAGAGTCACAGTGCCTGAGTGCCACAATGCCTGAGAGTCACAGTGCCTGAGTGTCTCAGTGCCAGGGAGTCACAGTGCCAGAGAGGTGCAGTGCCTGAGTGCCACAATGCCTGAGAGTGACAGTGCCTGAGTGCCACAATGCCTGAGAGTGACAGTGCCTGAGTGCCACAATGCCTGAGAGTCACAGTGCCTGAGTGTCACAGTGCCTGAGTGTCACAGTGCCTGAATGTCGCAATGCCTGAGTGTCACAGTGCCAGAGAGTCACAGTGCCTGAGTGTCACAGTGCCTGAGTGTCACAGTGCCTGAATGTCGCAATGCCTGAGTGTCACAATGCCTAAGTGTCACAGTGCCTGAGAGTCACAGTGCCTGAGTGTCACAATGCCTTAGTGTCTCAGTGCCAGATTGGCACAATGCCTGAGAGTCACAATGCCTGAGTGTCACAGTGCCAGAGTGCCACAATGCCTGAGAGTCACAGTGCCTGTATGTCACAGTGCCTGACTGTCACAGTGTCAAAGAGTCACAGTACCATAGAGTCACTTAGCCTGAGTGTCACAGTGACTGAGTGTCACAGTGCCAGAGAGTGAGAGTGCCAGAGAGTCACAGTGCCTGAGTGTCGCAATGCCTGAGTGTCAGAGTGCCTGAGTGCCGCAGTGTCAAAGAGTCACAGTGCCAGAGTACCACAATGCCAGGGAGTCACAGTGCCAGAGAGGTGCAGTGCCTGAGTGTCACAGTTCCAGAGAGTCACAGTGACTGAGTGTCACAGTGCCTGAGTGTCACAGTGCCAGGGAGTCACAGTGCTAGAGAGGTGCAGTGCCTTAGTGTCACATTGCCAGAGAGTCACAGTGCCAGGGAGTCACAGTGCCTGACTGTCACAGTGCCAGGTAGTCACAGTGCCTGAGTGTCACAGTGCCAGAGAGTCACAGTGCGAGACAGTCACCCTGCCTGAGTGTCACAGTGCCAGAGAGTCGCAGTGCCTGAGTGTCACAGTGCCTGAGTGTCACAGTGCCTGAGTGTCACAGTGCCAGGGAGTCACAGTGCCAGAGAGGTACAATGCCTGAGTGTCACAGTGCATGAGAGACAGAATGCCTTAGTGTCACATTGACAGAGAGTCAGAGTGCCAGGGAGTCACAGTGCCTGAGTGTCGCAATGCCTGAGTGTCAGAGTGCCTGAGTGCCACTATGCCTGAGAGTCACAGTGCCTGAGTGTCACAGTGCCAGGGAGTCACAGTGCCAGAGAGGTGCAGTGCCTGAGTGTCACAGTGCCAGAGAGTCACAGTGCCTGAGTGTCACAGTGCCTGAGTGTCGCAATGCCTGAGTGTCACAGTGCCTGAGTGTCACTGTGCCTGAGAGTCACAGTGCCTGAGTGTCGCAATGCCTGAGTGTCACAGTGCCTGAGTGTCACTGTGCCTGAGAGTCACAGTGCCTGAGTGTCACAATGCCTTAGTGTCTCAGTGCCAGATTGGCACAATGCCTGAGAGTCACAATGCCTGAGTGTCACTGTGCCAGAGTGCCACAATGCCTGAGAGTCACAGGGCCTGAGTGTCATAGTGCCTGAGAGTCACAATGCCCGAGTGTCACATTGCCAGAGAGTCACAGTGCCTGGTAGTCACAGTGCCTGAGTGTCACAGTGCCAGATTGCCACAGTGCCTGAGCGTCACAGTGCCTGAGTGTCACCGTGCCTGAGTGTCACAATGCCTCAGTGTCACAGTGCCTGAGTGTCACAATGCCTCAGTGTCTCAGTGCCTGAGCGTCACATTGCCTGAGTGTCACCGTGCCTGAGTGTCACAATGCCTCAGTGTCACAGTGACAGATTGGCTCAATGCCTGGGCGTCACAGTGCCTGAGCGTCACAGTGCCTGAGCGTCACAGTGCCTGAGAGTCACAGTGCCTGAGACTCACAGAGCCTGAGAGTCACAATGCCCGAGTGTCACAGTGACAGGGAGTCACAGTGCCAGGGAGTCTCAATGCCAGAGAGGTACAGTGCCTGAGTGTCACAGTGCCTGAGAGTCACAGTGACAGAGAGTCACAGTGCCTGGGTGTCACAGTGCCTGAGTGTCACAATGCCTGAGTGTCACAGTGCCAGAGAGTCACAGTGCCAGAGAGTCACAGTGCCTGAGTGTCACAGTGCCTGAGAGTCACAGTGCCTGAGTGTCACAGTTCCTGAGTGTCACAGCGCCAGGGAGTCACAGTGCCTGAGTGTCACAGTGCCAGGGAGTCACAGTGCCAGAGAGGTACAGTGCCTGAGTGTCACAGTGCCTGAGAGACACAATACCTTAGTGTCACATTGCCAGAGAGTAACAGTGCCAGCGAGTCACAGTGCCTGAGTGTCACAATGCCTGAGTGTCACAATGTCTTAGAGCCACATTTGCAGAGATTCACAGTGCCTGAAGTGTCACAGTGCCAGAGAGTCACAGTGCCAGAGAGACACAGTGCCTGACTGTCACAGTGTAAAAGAGTCACAGTGCCTGAGTGTCATGGTGCCTGAATGTCACAGTGCCAGAGAGTCACAGTGCCTGAGCGTCACAATGCCTGAGTGTCACAGTGCCTGAGTGTCACAGTGTAAAAGAGTCACAGTGCCTGAGTGTCATGGTGCCTGAATGTCACAGTGCCAGAGAGTCACAGTGCCTGAGCGTCACAATGCCTCAGTGTCACAGTGCCTGAGCGTCACAGTGCCTGAGTGTCACCGTGCCTGAGTGTCACAGTGCCTGAGAGTCACAGAGCCTGAGAGTCACAATGCCCGAGTGTCACAGTGACAGGGAGTCACAGTGCCAGGGAGTCTCAGTGCCAGAGAGGTACAGTGCCTGAGTGTCACAGTGCCTGAGTGTCACAATGCCTTAGTGTCACATTGCCAGAGAGTCACAGTGCCAGGTCGTCACAGTGCCTGAGTGTCACAGTGCCAGAGAGTCACAGTGCCAGAGAGTCACAGTGCCTGAGTGTCACAGTGCCAGGGAGTCACAGTGCCTGAGTGTCACAGTGCCAGGGAGTCACAGTGCCAGAGAGGTACAGTGCCTGAGTGTCACAGTGCCTGAGAGACACAATACCTTAGTGTCACATTTCCAGAGAGTAACAGTGCCAGCGAGTCACAGTGCCTGAGTGTCACAATGCCTGAGTGTCACAATGTCTTACTGCCACATTTGCAGAGATTCACAGTGCCTGAAGTGTCACAGTGCCAGAGAGTCACAGTGCCAGAGAGACACAGTGCCTGATTGTCACAGTGCGCGAGTGTCACAGTGCCTGTGTGTCACAATGCCTGTGTGTCACAGTGCGTGTGTGTCACAGTGCCTGAGTGTCACAGTGCCTGAGTGTCACAGTGTCAAACATTCACAGTGCCTGAGTGTCACGGTGCCTGAGAGTCACAGTGCCGGAGTGTCAGAGTGCCTGAGTGTCACAGTGTCAAGAGTCACAGTGCCAGAGTACCACAATGCCTGAGAGTCAAAGTGCCTGAGTGCCACAATGCCTGAGAGTCACAGTGCTTGAGTGTCTCAGTGCCAGGGAGTCACAGTGCCAGAGAGGTGCAGTGCCTGAGTGTCACAGTGCCTGAAGTGTCACAGTCCCAGAGAGTCACAGTGCCAGAGAGACACAGTGCCTGATTGTCACAGTGCGCGAGTGTCACAATGCCTTACTGTCAAGGTGCCAGATTGGCACAATGCCTGAGACTCACCATGCAAGAGTGTCACAATGCCAGAGAGTCACAGTGCCTGAGACTCACAGTGCCTGAGTGTCACAGTACCTGAGAGTCACCGTGCCTTATCTCACAATGCCTGAGTGTCACGGTGCCAGAGAGTCACAGTGTCCGAGTGTCACAGCGCCTGAGAGTCACAGTGCCTGAGAGTCACAGTGCCTCAGTGTCACAGTGCCACAGAGTCACAGTGCCACAGAGTCACAGTGCCAGAAAGTCACAGTGCCTGAGAGTCACAATGCCTGAGTGTCACAGTGCCAGAGAGTCACATTGCCTGAGTGTCACAGTGCCTGAGTGTCACAATGCCTTAATGTCACATTGCCAGATTGGCACAATGCCTGAGAGTCACCGTGCCAGAGAGTCACAGTGCCTGAGTGTCACAGTGCCAGGTAGTCACCCTGCCTGAGAGTCACCGTGCCAGAGAGTCACAGTGCCTGAGTGTCACAGTGCCTGAGTATCACAGTGCTTGAGAGTCACAGTGCCTGAGTGTCACAGTGCCTGAGTGTCACAGTGCCAGGTAGTCACCATGCCTGAGTGTCACAGTGCGAGAGAGTCACAGTGCCTGTGTGTCACAGTGCCTGAGTGTCACAGTGCCAGGGTGTCACAGTGCCTGAGTGTCACAGTGCCTGAGAGTCACAGTGCCTTAGTGTCACATTGCCAGAGAGTCACAGTGCCAGGTCGTCACAGTGCCTGAGTGTCACAGTGCCAGAGAGTCACAGTGCCAGAGAGTCACAGTGCCTTAATGATCACAGTGCCTGAGAGTCACAGTGCCTGAGTGTCACAGTGCCAGGGAGTCACAGTGCCTGAGTGTCACAGTGCCAGGGGGTCACAGTGCCAGAGAGGTACAGTGCCTGAGTGTCACTGTGCCTGAGAGACACAATACCTTAGTGTCACATTGCCAGAGAGTAACAGTGCCAGCGAGTCACAGTGCCTGAATGTCACAATGCCTGAGCGTCACAATGTCTTAGAGCCACATTTGCAGAGATTCACAGTGCCTGAAGTGTCACAGTGCCAGAGGGTCACAGTGCCAGAGAGACACAGTGCCTGATTGTCACAGTGCGCGAGTGTCACAGTGCCTGTGTGTCACAATGCCTGTGTGTCACAGTGCCTGTGTGTCACAGTGCCTGAGTGTCACAGTGCCTGAGTGTCACAGTGTCAAACATTCACAGTGCCTGAGTGTCACGGTGCCTGAGAGTCACAGTGCCGGAGTGTCAGAGTGCCTGAGTGTCACAGTGTCAAGAGTCACAGTGCCAGAGTACCACAATGCCTGAGAGTCAAAGTGCCTGAGTGCCACAATGCCTGAGAGTCACAGTGCCTGAGAGACACAATGCCTTAGTGTCACATTGCAAGAGAGTCACAGTGCCAGGGAGTCACAGTGCCTCAGTGTCACAGTGCCAGAGATTCACAGTGCCTGAGTGTCACAATGTCTTAGTGCCACATTGCCAGAGATTCACAGTGCCAGAGAGTCACAGTGCCAGAGAGTCACAGTTCCTGAGTGTCACAGTGCCAGAGAGTCACGGTGCCTGAGTGTCACAATGCCTGAGTGTCACAGTGCCTGACTGTCACAGTGTAAAAGAGTCACAGTGCCTGAGTGTCATGGTGCCTGAGTGTCACAGTGCCAGGGAGTCACAGTGCCTGAGTGTCACAGTGACAGAGATTCACAGTGCCTGAGTGTCACAATGTCTTAGTGCCACATTGCCAGAGATTCACAGTGCCAGAGAGTCACAGTGCCAGAGAGTCACAGTTACTGAGTGTCACAGTGCCTGAGTGTCACAGTGCCAGAGAGTCACAGTGCCAGAGAGTCACAGTGCGTGTATGTCACAGTGCCTGACTGTCACAGTGTCAAAGAGTCACAGTACGATAGAGTCACTGAGCCTGAGTGTCACAGTGACTGATTGTCACTGTGCCAGAGAGTGACAGTGCCAGAGAGTCACAGTGCCTGATTGTCCCAATGCCTGAGTGTCAGAGTGCCTGAGTGTCACAGTGTCAAAGAGTCACAGTGCCTGAGTGTCACAGTACCTGAGAGTCACAGTGCCTGAGTGTCACAGTGCCTGAGAGTCATGGTGCCTGAATGTCACAGTGCCAGAGAGTCACAGTGCATGAGTGTCACAGTGCCAGAGAGTCACAGTGCCACAGAGTCACAGTGCATGAGTGTCACAGTGCCAGAGAGTCACAGTGCCACAGAGTCACAGTGCCTGAGTGTCACAATGCCTGAGTGTCACAGTGCCTGACTGTCACAGTGTAAAAGAGTCACAGTGCCTGAGTGTCATGGTGCCTGAATGTCACAGTGCCAGAGAGTCACAGTGCCTGAGCGTCACAATGCCTGAGTGTCACAGTGCCTGAGTGTCACAATGCCTCAGTGTCACAGTGCCTGAGCGTCACAGTGCCTGAGTGTCACCGTGCCTGAGTGTCACAATGCCTCAGTGTCACAGTGACAGATTGGCTCAATGCCTGAGCGTCACAGTGCCAGAGATTCACAGTGCCTAAGTGTCACAGTGCCTGAGTGTCACAATGTCTTAGTGCCACATTGCCAGAGATTCACAGTGCCTGAGTGTCACAGTGCCAGAGAGTCACAGTGCCAGAGAGTCACAGTTACTGAGTGTCACAGTGCCTGAGTGTCACAGTGCCAGAGAGTCACAGTGCCTGAGTGTCACAATGCCTGAGTGTCACAGTGCCTGAGTGTCACAGTGCCTGTGTGTCACAGTGCCTGAGAGTCACAGTGCTTGAGTGTCACAGTACCATAGAGTCACAGAGCCTGAGTGTCACAGTGCCTGAGAGTCACAGTGCTTGAGTGTCACAGTATCAGCGAGTGACAGTGCCTGAGTGTCACAGTGCCAGAGAGTGTCAGTGCCAGAGAGTCACAGTGCCTGAGTGTCGCAATGCCTGAGTGTCACAGTGCCTGGGAGTCACAGTGCCAGAGAGGTACAGTCCCTGAGTGTCACAGTGCCTGAGAGACACAATGCCTTAATGTCACAGTGCCAGAGAGTCACAGTGCCAGGGAGTCACAGTGCCTGAGTGTCACAGTGCCTGAGAGTCACAGTGCCTGAGTGTCACAGTGCCTGAGTGTCACAATGTCATAGTGCCAAATTGCCAGAGTTTCACAGTGCGTGAGTGTCACAGTGCCAGAGAGTCACAGTGCCAGAGAGTCACAGTTACTGAGTGTCACAGTGCGTGAGTGTCACAGTGCCAGAGAGTCACAGTGCCTGAGTGTCACAGTGGCTGAGTGTCACCGTGCCTGAGTGTCACAATGCCTCAGTGTCACAGTGACAGATTGGCTCAATTCCTGAGCGTCACAGTGCCTGAGCGTCACAGTGCCTGAGAGTCACAGTGCCTGAGTGTCACAGTGTCAAAGAGTCACAGTGCCAGATTGTCATGGTGCCTGAATGTCATAGTGCCAGAGAGTCACAGTGCATGAGTGTCACAGTGCCAGAGAGTCACAGTGCCACAGAGTCACAGTGCCTGAGTGTCACAATGCCTGAGTGTCACAGTGCCTGACTGTCACAGTGTCAAAGAGTCACAGTGCCTGAGTGTCACAATGCCTGAGTGTCACAGTGCCTGACTGTCACAGTGTAAAAGAGTCACAGTGCCTGAGTGTCATGGTGCCTGAATGTCACAGTGCCAGAGAGTCACAGTGCCACAGAGTCACAGCGCCTGAGTGTCACAATGACTGAGTGTCACAGTGCCTGACTGTCACAGTGTAAAAGAGTCACAGTGCCTGAGTGTCATGGTGCCTGAATGTCACAGTGCCAGAGAGTCACAGTGCCTGAGTGTCACAGTGCCTGAGTGTCACAATGTCATAGTGCCAAATTGCCAGAGTTTCACAGTGCGTGAGTGTCACAGTGCCAGAGAGTCACAGTGCCAGAGAGTCACAGTGCCTGAGCGTCACAGTGTCTGAGAGTCACCGTGCCTGAGTGTCACAATGCCTCAGTGTCACAGTGCCTGAGCGTCACAGTGCCTGAGTGTCACCGTGCCTGGGTGTCACAATGCATCAGTGTCACAGTGACAGATTGGCTCAATGCCTGAGCGTCACAGTGCCTGAGCGTCACAGTGCCTGAGAGTCACAGTGCCTGAGATTCACAGAGCCTGAGAGTCACAATGCCCGAGTGTCACAGTGTAAAAGAGTCACAGTGCCTGAGTGTCATGGTGCCTGAATGTCACAGTGCCAGAGAGTCACAGTGCCTGAGCGTCACAATGCCTCAGTGTCACAGTGCCTGAGCGTCACAGTGCCTGAGTGTCACCGTGCCTGAGTGTCACAGTGCCTGAGAGTCACAGAGCCTGAGAGTCACAATGCCCGAGTGTCACAGTGACAGGGAGTCACAGTGCCAGGGAGTCTCAGTGCCAGAGAGGTACAGTGCCTGAGTGTCACAGTGCCTGAGTGTCACAATGCCTTAGTGTCACATTGCCAGAGAGTCACAGTGCCAGGTCGTCACAGTGCCTGAGTGTCACAGTGCCAGAGAGTCACAGTGCCAGAGAGTCACAGTGCCTGAGTGTCACAGTGCCAGGGAGTCACAGTGCCTGAGTGTCACAGTGCCAGGGAGTCACAGTGCCAGAGAGGTACAGTGCCTGAGTGTCACAGTGCCTGAGAGACACAATACCTTAGTGTCACATTTCCAGAGAGTAACAGTGCCAGCGAGTCACAGTGCCTGAGTGTCACAATGCCTGAGTGTCACAATGTCTTACTGCCACATTTGCAGAGATTCACAGTGCCTGAAGTGTCACAGTGCCAGAGAGTCACAGTGCCAGAGAGACACAGTGCCTGATTGTCACAGTGCGCGAGTGTCACAGTGCCTGTGTGTCACAATGCCTGTGTGTCACAGTGCGTGTGTGTCACAGTGCCTGAGTGTCACAGTGCCTGAGTGTCACAGTGTCAAACATTCACAGTGCCTGAGTGTCACGGTGCCTGAGAGTCACAGTGCCGGAGTGTCAGAGTGCCTGAGTGTCACAGTGTCAAGAGTCACAGTGCCAGAGTACCACAATGCCTGAGAGTCAAAGTGCCTGAGTGCCACAATGCCTGAGAGTCACAGTGCTTGAGTGTCTCAGTGCCAGGGAGTCACAGTGCCAGAGAGGTGCAGTGCCTGAGTGTCACAGTGCCTGAAGTGTCACAGTCCCAGAGAGTCACAGTGCCAGAGAGACACAGTGCCTGATTGTCACAGTGCGCGAGTGTCACAATGCCTTACTGTCAAGGTGCCAGATTGGCACAATGCCTGAGACTCACCATGCAAGAGTGTCACAATGCCAGAGAGTCACAGTGCCTGAGACTCACAGTGCCTGAGTGTCACAGTACCTGAGAGTCACCGTGCCTTATCTCACAATGCCTGAGTGTCACGGTGCCAGAGAGTCACAGTGTCCGAGTGTCACAGCGCCTGAGAGTCACAGTGCCTGAGAGTCACAGTGCCTCAGTGTCACAGTGCCACAGAGTCACAGTGCCACAGAGTCACAGTGCCAGAAAGTCACAGTGCCTGAGAGTCACAATGCCTGAGTGTCACAGTGCCAGAGAGTCACATTGCCTGAGTGTCACAGTGCCTGAGTGTCACAATGCCTTAATGTCACATTGCCAGATTGGCACAATGCCTGAGAGTCACCGTGCCAGAGAGTCACAGTGCCTGAGTGTCACAGTGCCAGGTAGTCACCCTGCCTGAGAGTCACCGTGCCAGAGAGTCACAGTGCCTGAGTGTCACAGTGCCTGAGTATCACAGTGCTTGAGAGTCACAGTGCCTGAGTGTCACAGTGCCTGAGTGTCACAGTGCCAGGTAGTCACCATGCCTGAGTGTCACAGTGCGAGAGAGTCACAGTGCCTGTGTGTCACAGTGCCATAGAGTCGCAGTGCCTGAGTGTCACAGTGCCTGAGTGTCACAGTGCCTGAGAGTCACAGTGCCTTAGTGTCACATTGCCAGAGAGTCACAGTGCCAGGTCGTCACAGTGCCTGAGTGTCACAGTGCCAGAGAGTCACAGTGCCAGAGAGTCACAGTGCCTTAATGATCACAGTGCCTGAGAGTCACAGTGCCTGAGTGTCACAGTGCCAGGGAGTCACAGTGCCTGAGTGTCACAGTGCCAGGGGGTCACAGTGCCAGAGAGGTACAGTGCCTGAGTGTCACTGTGCCTGAGAGACACAATACCTTAGTGTCACATTGCCAGAGAGTAACAGTGCCAGCGAGTCACAGTGCCTGAATGTCACAATGCCTGAGCGTCACAATGTCTTAGAGCCACATTTGCAGAGATTCACAGTGCCTGAAGTGTCACAGTGCCAGAGGGTCACAGTGCCAGAGAGACACAGTGCCTGATTGTCACAGTGCGCGAGTGTCACAGTGCCTGTGTGTCACAATGCCTGTGTGTCACAGTGCCTGTGTGTCACAGTGCCTGAGTGTCACAGTGCCTGAGTGTCACAGTGTCAAACATTCACAGTGCCTGAGTGTCACGGTGCCTGAGAGTCACAGTGCCGGAGTGTCAGAGTGCCTGAGTGTCACAGTGTCAAGAGTCACAGTGCCAGAGTACCACAATGCCTGAGAGTCAAAGTGCCTGAGTGCCACAATGCCTGAGAGTCACAGTGCCTGAGAGACACAATGCCTTAGTGTCACATTGCAAGAGAGTCACAGTGCCAGGGAGTCACAGTGCCTCAGTGTCACAGTGCCAGAGATTCACAGTGCCTGAGTGTCACAATGTCTTAGTGCCACATTGCCAGAGATTCACAGTGCCAGAGAGTCACAGTGCCAGAGAGTCACAGTTCCTGAGTGTCACAGTGCCAGAGAGTCACGGTGCCTGAGTGTCACAATGCCTGAGTGTCACAGTGCCTGACTGTCACAGTGTAAAAGAGTCACAGTGCCTGAGTGTCATGGTGCCTGAGTGTCACAGTGCCAGGGAGTCACAGTGCCTGAGTGTCACAGTGACAGAGATTCACAGTGCCTGAGTGTCACAATGTCTTAGTGCCACATTGCCAGAGATTCACAGTGCCAGAGAGTCACAGTGCCAGAGAGTCACAGTTACTGAGTGTCACAGTGCCTGAGTGTCACAGTGCCAGAGAGTCACAGTGCCAGAGAGTCACAGTGCGTGTATGTCACAGTGCCTGACTGTCACAGTGTCAAAGAGTCACAGTACGATAGAGTCACTGAGCCTGAGTGTCACAGTGACTGATTGTCACTGTGCCAGAGAGTGACAGTGCCAGAGAGTCACAGTGCCTGATTGTCCCAATGCCTGAGTGTCAGAGTGCCTGAGTGTCACAGTGTCAAAGAGTCACAGTGCCTGAGTGTCACAGTACCTGAGAGTCACAGTGCCTGAGTGTCACAGTGCCTGAGAGTCATGGTGCCTGAATGTCACAGTGCCAGAGAGTCACAGTGCATGAGTGTCACAGTGCCAGAGAGTCACAGTGCCACAGAGTCACAGTGCATGAGTGTCACAGTGCCAGAGAGTCACAGTGCCACAGAGTCACAGTGCCTGAGTGTCACAATGCCTGAGTGTCACAGTGCCTGACTGTCACAGTGTAAAAGAGTCACAGTGCCTGAGTGTCATGGTGCCTGAATGTCACAGTGCCAGAGAGTCACAGTGCCTGAGCGTCACAATGCCTGAGTGTCACAGTGCCTGAGTGTCACAATGCCTCAGTGTCACAGTGCCTGAGCGTCACAGTGCCTGAGTGTCACCGTGCCTGAGTGTCACAATGCCTCAGTGTCACAGTGACAGATTGGCTCAATGCCTGAGCGTCACAGTGCCAGAGATTCACAGTGCCTAAGTGTCACAGTGCCTGAGTGTCACAATGTCTTAGTGCCACATTGCCAGAGATTCACAGTGCCTGAGTGTCACAGTGCCAGAGAGTCACAGTGCCAGAGAGTCACAGTTACTGAGTGTCACAGTGCCTGAGTGTCACAGTGCCAGAGAGTCACAGTGCCTGAGTGTCACAATGCCTGAGTGTCACAGTGCCTGAGTGTCACAGTGCCTGTGTGTCACAGTGCCTGAGAGTCACAGTGCTTGAGTGTCACAGTACCATAGAGTCACAGAGCCTGAGTGTCACAGTGCCTGAGAGTCACAGTGCTTGAGTGTCACAGTATCAGCGAGTGACAGTGCCTGAGTGTCACAGTGCCAGAGAGTGTCAGTGCCAGAGAGTCACAGTGCCTGAGTGTCGCAATGCCTGAGTGTCACAGTGCCTGGGAGTCACAGTGCCAGAGAGGTACAGTCCCTGAGTGTCACAGTGCCTGAGAGACACAATGCCTTAATGTCACAGTGCCAGAGAGTCACAGTGCCAGGGAGTCACAGTGCCTGAGTGTCACAGTGCCTGAGAGTCACAGTGCCTGAGTGTCACAGTGCCTGAGTGTCACAATGTCATAGTGCCAAATTGCCAGAGTTTCACAGTGCGTGAGTGTCACAGTGCCAGAGAGTCACAGTGCCAGAGAGTCACAGTTACTGAGTGTCACAGTGCGTGAGTGTCACAGTGCCAGAGAGTCACAGTGCCTGAGTGTCACAGTGGCTGAGTGTCACCGTGCCTGAGTGTCACAATGCCTCAGTGTCACAGTGACAGATTGGCTCAATTCCTGAGCGTCACAGTGCCTGAGCGTCACAGTGCCTGAGAGTCACAGTGCCTGAGTGTCACAGTGTCAAAGAGTCACAGTGCCAGATTGTCATGGTGCCTGAATGTCATAGTGCCAGAGAGTCACAGTGCATGAGTGTCACAGTGCCAGAGAGTCACAGTGCCACAGAGTCACAGTGCCTGAGTGTCACAATGCCTGAGTGTCACAGTGCCTGACTGTCACAGTGTCAAAGAGTCACAGTGCCTGAGTGTCACAATGCCTGAGTGTCACAGTGCCTGACTGTCACAGTGTAAAAGAGTCACAGTGCCTGAGTGTCATGGTGCCTGAATGTCACAGTGCCAGAGAGTCACAGTGCCACAGAGTCACAGCGCCTGAGTGTCACAATGACTGAGTGTCACAGTGCCTGACTGTCACAGTGTAAAAGAGTCACAGTGCCTGAGTGTCATGGTGCCTGAATGTCACAGTGCCAGAGAGTCACAGTGCCTGAGCGTCACAGTGTCTGAGAGTCACCGTGCCTGAGTGTCACAATGCCTCAGTGTCACAGTGCCTGAGCGTCACAGTGCCTGAGTGTCACCGTGCCTGGGTGTCACAATGCATCAGTGTCACAGTGACAGATTGGCTCAATGCCTGAGCGTCACAGTGCCTGAGCGTCACAGTGCCTGAGAGTCACAGTGCCTGAGATTCACAGAGCCTGAGAGTCACAATGCCCGAGTGTCACAGTGACAGGGAGTCACAGTGCCTGGGAGTCTCAGTGCCAGAGAGGTACAGTGCCTGAGTGTCACAGTGCCTGAGAGTCACAGTGCCTGAGTGTCACAATGCCTTAGTGTCACATTGCCAGAGAGTCACAGTGCCAGGTCGTCACAGTGCCTGAGTGTCACAGTGCCAGAGAGTCACAGTGCCAGAGAGTCACAGTGCCTGAGTGTCACAGTGCCTGAGAGTCACAGTGCCTGATTGTCACAGTGCCAGGGAGTCACAGTGCCTGAGTGTCACAGTGCCAGGGGGTCACAGTGCCAGAGAGGTACAGTGCCTGAGTGTCACAGTGCCTGAGAGACACAATACCTTAGTGTCACATTGCCAGAGAGTAACAGTGCCAGCGAGTCACAGTGCCTGAGTGTCACAATGCCTGAGTGTCACAATGTCGTAGAGCCACATTTGCAGAGATTCACAGTGCCTGAAGTGTAACAGTGCCAGAGAGTCACAGTGCGAGAGAGACACAGTGCCTGATTGTCACAGTGCGCGAGTGTCACAGTGCCTGTGTGTCACAATGCCTGTGTGTCACAGTGCCTGTGTGTCACAGTGCCTGAGTGTCACAGTGCCTGAGTGTCACAGTGTCAAACATTCACAGTGCCTGAGTGTCACGGTGCCTGAGAGTCACAGTGCCGGAGTGTCAGAGTGCCTGAGTGTCACAGTGTCAAGAGTCACAGTGCCAGAGTACCACAATGCCTGAGAGTCAAAGTGCCTGAGTGCCACAATGCCTGAGAGTCACAGTGCCTGAGAGACACAATGCCTTAGTGTCACATTGCAAGAGAGTCACAGTGCCAGAGATTCACAGTGCCTGAGTGTCACAATGTCTTAGTGCCACATTGCCAGAGATTCACAGTGCCAGAGAGTCACAGTGCCAGAGAGTCACAGTTACTGAGTGTCACAGTGCCTGAGTGTCACAGTGCCAGAGAGTCACGGTGCCTGAGTGTCACAATGCCTGAGTGTCACAGTGCCTGAGTGTCACAGTGCCAGGCAGTCACAGTGCCTGAGTGCCACATTGCCAGAGATTCGCAGTGCCAGAGAGTCACAGTGCCAGAGAGTCACAGTGCCTGTATGTCACAGTGCGTGACTGTCACAGTGTCAAAGAGTCACAGTACCATAGAGTCACTGAGCCTGAGTGTCACAGTGACTGATTGTCACTGTGCCAGAGAGTGACAGTGCCAGAGAGTCACAGTGCCTGATTGTCACAATGCCTGAGTGTCAGAGTGCCTGAGTGTCACAGTGTCAAAGAGTCACAGTGCCTGAGTGTCACAGTACCTGAGAGTCACAGTGCCTGAGTGTCACAGTGCCTGAGAGTCACAGTGCCTGAGTGTCACAGTGTCAAAGAGTCACAGTGCCTGAGTGTCATGGTGCCTGAATGTCACAGTGCCAGAGAGTCACAGTGCATGAGTGTCACAGTGCCAGAGAGTCACAGTGCCACAGAGTCACAGTGCCTGAGTGTCACAATGCCTGAGTGTCACAGTGCCTGACTTTCACAGTATCAAAGAGTCACAGTGCCTGAGTGTCACAATGCCTTAGTGTCACAGTGCCTGACTGTCACAGTGTAAAAGAGTCACAGTGCCTGAGTGTCATGGTGCCTGAAAGTCACAGTGCCAGAGAGTCACAGTGCCACAGAGTCACAGTGCCTGTGTGTCACAATGCCTGAGTGTCACAGTGCCTGACTGTCACAGTGTAAAAGAGTCACAGTGCCTGAGTGTCACAATGCCTTAGTGTCACAGTGCCTGACTGTCACAGTGTAAAAGAGTCACAGTGCCTGAGTGTCACAATGCCTTAGTGTCACAGTGCCTGACTGTCACAGTGTAAAAGAGTCACAGTGCCTGAGTGTCATGGTGCCTGAATGTCACAGTGCCACAGAGTCACAGTGCCTGAGCGTCACAATGCCTTAGTGTCACAGTGCCTGAATGTCACAGTGCCACAGAGTCACAGTGCCTGAGTGTCACAATGCCTCAGTGTCACAGTGATAGATTTGCTCAATGCCTGAGCGTCACAGTGCCTGAGCGTCACTGTGCCTGAGAGTCACAGTGCCTGAGAGTCACAGAGCCTGAGAGTCACAATGCCCGAGTGTCACAGTGACAGGGAGTCACAGTGCCAGGTTATCTCAGTGCCAGAGAGGTACAGTGCCTGAGTGTCACGGTGCCTGAGTGTCACAATGCCTTAGTGTCACATTGCCAGAGAGTCACAGTGCCAGGTCGTCACAGTGCCAGAGAGTCACAGTGCCTGAGTGTCACAGTGCCTGAGAGTCACAGTGCCTGAGTGTCACAGTGCCAGGGAGTCACAGTGCCTGAGTGTCACAGTGCCAGGGGGTCACAGTGCCAGAGAGGTACAGTGCCTGAGTGTCACAGTGCCTTAGTGTCACATTGCCAGAGAGTAACAGTGCCAGCGAGTCACAGTGCCTGAGTGTCACAATGCCTGAGTGTCACAATGTCTTACTGCCACATTTGCAGAGATTCACAGTGCCTGAAGTGTCACAGTGCCAGAGAGTCACAGTGCCAGAGAGACACAGTGCCTGATTGTCACAGTGCGCGAGTGTCACAATGCCTTACTGTCAAGGTGCCAGATTGGCACAATGCCTGAGACTCACCATGCAAGAGTGTCACAATGCCAGAGAGTCACAGTGCCTGAGCATCACAGTGCCTGAGTGTCACTGTACCTGAGAGTCACCGTGCCTTATCTCACAATGCCTGAGTGTCACGGTGCCAGAGAGTCACAGTGCCTGAGAGTCACAGTGCCTGAGAGTCACAGTGCCTCAGTGTCACAGTGCCACAGAGTCACAGTGCCAGAAAGTCACAGTGCCTGAGAGTCACAATGCCTGAGTGTCACAGTGCCTGAGCGTCACAGTGCCTGAGTGTCACCGTGCCTGAGTGTCACAGTGCCTGAGAGTCACAGTGCCAGGTCGTCACAGTGCCTGAGTGTCACAGTGCCAGAGAGTCACAGTGCCAGAGAGTCACAGTGCCTGAGTGTCACAGTGCCTGAGAGTCACAGTGCCTGAGTGTCACAGTGCCAGGGAGTCACAGTGCCAGAGAGGTACAGTGCCTGAGTGTCACAGTGCCTGAGAGACACAATACCTTAGTGTCACATTGCCAGAGAGTAACAGTGCCAGCGAGTCACAGTGCCTGAGTGTCACAATGCCTGAGTGTCACAATGTCTTAGAGCCACATTTGCAGAGATTCACAGTGCCTGAAGTGTCACAGTGCCAGAGAGTCACAGTGCCAGAGAGACACAGTGCCTGATTGTCACAGTGCGCGAGTGTCACAGTGCCTGTGTGTCACAGTGCCTGTGTGTCACAGTGCCTGTGTGTCACAGTGCCTGAGTGTCACAGTGCCTGAATGTCACAGTGTCAAACATTCACAGTGCCTGAGTGTCACGGTGCCTGAGAATCACAGTGCCGGAGTGTCAGAGTGCCTGAGAGTCACAGTGTCAAGAGTCACAGTGCCAGAGTACCACAATGCCTGAGAGTCAAAATGCCTGAGTGCCACAATGCCTGGGAGTCACAGTGCTTGAGTGTCTCAGTGCCAGGGAGTCACAGTGCCAGAGAGGTGCAGTGCCTGAGTGTCACAGTGCCTGAGTGTCACAGTGCCAGGTAGTCACAGTGCCTGAGTGTCACAGTGCCTGAATGTCATTGTGCCTGAGAGTCACAGTGCCTGAGTGTCACAATGCCTTACTATCAAGGTGCCAGATTGGCACAATGCCTGAGACTCACCATGCAAGAGTGTCACAATGCCAGAGAGTCACAGTGCCTGGGACTCACAGTGCCTGAGCATCACAGTGCCTGAGTGTCACAGTACCTGAGAGTCACCGGGCCTTATCTCACAATGCCTGAGTGTCACGGTGCCAGAGAGTCACAGTGTCCGAGTGTCACAGCGCCTGAGAGTCACAGTGATGAGAGTCACAGTGCCTCAGTGTCACAGTGCCACGGATTCACAGTGCCACAGAGTCACAGGGCCAGAGAGTCACCGTGCCTGAGTGTCACAATGCCTCAGTGTCACAGTGCCTGACCGTCACAGTGCCTGAGTGTCACCGTGCCTGAGTGTCACAATGCCTCAGTGTCACAGTGACAGATTGGCTCAATGCCTGGGCGTCACTGTGCCTGAGCGTCACAGTGCCTGAGAGTCACAGTGCCTGAGAGTCACAGTGCCTGAGAGTCACAATGCCCGAGTGTCACAGTGACAGGGAGTCACAGTGCCAGGGAGTCTCAATGCCAGAGAGGTACAGTGCCTGAGTGTCACAGTGCCTGAGAGTCACAGTGACAGAGAGTCACAGTGCCTGGGTGTCACAGTGCCTGAGTATCACAATGCCTAAGTGTCACATTGCCAGAGAGTCACAGTGCCAGGTCGTCACAGTGCCTGAGTGTCACAGTGCCAGAGAGTCACAGTGCCAGAGAGTCACAGTGCCTGAGTGTCACAGTGCCTGAGAGTCACAGTGCCTGAGTGTCACAGTTCCTGAGTGTCACAGTGCCAGGGAGTCACAGTGCCTGAGTGTCACAGTGCCAGGGAGTCACAGTTCCAGAGAGGTACAGTGCCTGAGTGTCACAGTGCCTGAGTGACACTATATCTTAGTGTCACATTGCCAGACAGTAACAGTGCCAGCGAGTCACAGTGCCTGAGTGTCACAATGCCTGAGTGTCACAATGTCTTAGTGCCACATTTGCAGAGATTCACAGTGCCTCAAGTGTCACAGTGCCAGAGAGTCACAGTGCCAGAGAGACACAGTGCCTGATTGTCACAGTGCGCGAGTATCACAGTGCCTGTGTGTCACAATGCCTGTGTGTCACAGTGCCTGTGTGTCACAGTGCCTGAGAGTCACAGTGCTTGAGTGTCACAATGCCTGAGAGTCACAGTGCCTGAGTGTCTCAGTGCCAGGGAGTCACAGTGCCAGAGAGGTGCAGTGCCTGAGTGTCATAGTGCCTGAGTGTCATAGTGCCTGAGAGTCACAGTGCCTGAGTGTCACAATGCCTGAGTGTCACAGTGTCAAACATTCACAGTGCCTGAGTGTCACGGTGCCTGAGAGTCACACTGCCGGAGTGTCACAGTGCCTGAGTGTCACAGTGTCAAAGAGTCACAGTGCCAGAGTACCACAATGCCTGAGAGTCCCAGTGCCTGAGTGCCACAATGCCTGAGAGTCACAGTGCCTGAGTGTCTCAGTGCCAGGGAGTCACAGTGCCAGAGAGGTGCAGTGCCTGAGTGTCATAGTGCCTGTGTCATAGTGCCTGAGAGTCACAGTGCCTGAGTGTCACAATGCCTGAGTGTCACAGTGTCAAACATTCACAGTGCCTGAGTGTCACAGTGCCTGAATGTCATAGTGCCTGAGAGTCACAGTGCTTGAGTGTCACAATGCTTTACTGTCAAGGTGCCAGATTGGCACAATGCCTGAGACTCACCATGCAAGAGTGTCACAATGCCAGAGAGTCACAGTGCCTGAGCATCACAGTGCCTGAGTGTCACAGTACCTGAGAGTCACCATGCCTTATCTCACAATGCCTGAGTGTCACGGTGCCAGAGAGTCACAGTGCCTCAGTGTCACAATGCCTGAGTGTCACGGTGCCTGAGTGTCACAGTGCCAGAGAGTCACAGTGCCTGAGTGTCACAGTGCCTGAGTGTCACAGTGCCAGAGAGTCAAAGTGCCAGAGAGTCACTGTGCCTCAGTGTCACAATGCCTGAGTGTCACGGTGCCTGAGTGTCACAATGCCTTAGTGTCACATTGCCAGATTGGCACAATGCCTGAGAGTCACCGTGCCAGAGAGTCACAGTGCCTGAGTGTCACAGTGCTTGAGAGTCACAGTGCCTGAGTGTCACAGTGCCTGAGTGTCACAGTGCCAGGTAGTCACCCTGCCTGAGTGTCACAGTGCCAGAGAGTCACAGTGCGAGAGAGTCACAGTGCCTGTGTGTCACAGTGCCATAGAGTCGCAGTGCCTGAGTGTCACAGTGCCTGAGTGTCACAGTGCCAGGGAGTCACAGTGCCAGAGAGGTACAGTGCCTGAGTATCACAGTGCCTGAGAGACACAATGCCTTATTGTCACATTGCCAGAGAGTCACAGTGCCAGGGAGTCACAGTGCCTGAGTGTCACAGTGCCAGAGATTCACAGTGCCTAAGTGTCACAGTGCCTGAGTGTCACAATGTCTTAGTGCCACATTGCCAGAGATTCACAGTGCCTGAGTGTCACAGTGCCAGAGTCACAGTGCCAGAGAGTCACAGTTACTGAGTGTCACAGTGCCTGAGAGTCACAGTGCCAGAGAGTCACACTGCCTGAGTGTCACAGTGCCGGAGAGTCACAGTGCCGGAGTGTCACAGTGCGAGGGAGTTACAGTGCCAGAGAGGTACTGTGCCTGAGTGTCACAGTGCCTGTGTGTAACAATGTCTTAGTGCCACATTGTCAGAGATTCACAGTGCCTGAGTGTCACAGTGCCTGAGTGTCACAGTGCCAGAGAGTCACAGTGCCCGAGTGTCACAGTGCCTGAGTGTCACAGTGCCTGAGAGTCACAGTGCTTGAGTGTCACAGTATCAGAGAGTGACAGTGCCTGAGTGTCACAGTGCCAGAGAGTGACAGTGCCAGAGAGTCACAGTGCCTGAGTGTCGCAATGCCTGAGTGTCTCAGTGCCTGAGTGTCACAGTGTCAAAGAGCCACAGTGCCTGAGTGTCACGGTGCCTGAGAGGCACAGTGCCTGAGTGTCACAATGCCTGATTGTCACAGTGCCTCAGTGTCTGTTGTGAATCTGCCCTCAGAAAATGAGCGGCAGATACACCAATGAAAATATTTGTTAAATTTATTTATAAACTCTGTAACGGGGTATTTACAGTCACCCTTCACAGGTATCAATATCCGGGTAGTGAAACAATGTTTACCGAATGTTTAAATGTGGGCAATTGAATCAAACAATTCACAGAACTTAGAATCGAAACTAATTCAGAAAGCGGCGGGGGAGGGGTTGGTCGGTGACCGGCAACCCTCCACTCGGAGAAATCCAAACGCTACCTTAACTGGAAACTATAAAGAAAGGCTTGACTTACAAGCTGAGGACTTCGTGAGATCTCTCCTTAATAATATTTATAGTCCAGAAACGTGGCACGGATGTGCCGTAAGACGGAGACAGGAAATGGCGCTGGCCGCGTGGCTGCACCGCGTGGCTGCTGCTCCTCCCAGGACACAAAGGTCTCCCGCTCGAGGGGGGCTGTGGCAGGTCAGCGACGGTGGTTCACACGGGCTGCTGGCGTTTCTCCTGTGGCAATGGGTCGCGCAGTTGTCGATCCCACGGGATACTGTCCACGGCACCGCACGCAGCTGGGTGACGGTGGCAAAGGAGCGTGAGGTCTCTTGGGGCACTGGCTTGCGTCCCGGGCAAGGTGGACTACGGCAGCACTGGCACGCACACACTCACAGGCTCCAACACGATGTGGGGGGTTCATTAACCAAACGACCCCTATTTACCATTTGCCCCAGGGAATACTGGCCCAATGAGCATTCTGTTGCTAACGCAAGGTTAACCAATGGACTAACACCTACCAAATATGGTGTAAGTATATGCTATGCCCAGGCTGTTTACCTGGACTCAGTGGCGCCAGGATCCCCCCTGTTGCCCCCAGAAAGAAGAAGGAAACAAAAAGGTTTAACACTCAGAAGAGTATGTTCCAGAAATGTTTGGGGCACAACCCTGACCATAAGCATCCTTCACTACATTCCACCCCCTGCTTATGGGCAACTATATGTGGGCAAATGCTGTTCTATGATTAAACTCTATCAAAGGTGAATTAAACATTATATATAAACATCACAAGAACATCATACATATATATACGTATCTCAGAACTGTACAACTGTACTCTAAACAAAGCATACTACAACAGGATAGAACTTCTTAATTCTAACGTCAGTACCAGTGACTTTAGTGTTTTCTAGTCTCCACCCCCTGACTGGTGATGGATCCCTGTTACTCCCGAGATGGGTCTTCATCTCCAGGATAGTCTGTCCACTGGAACCGTTGTCACTCTGTGGGGAAGCAAAACTGGCCATGGTGTTTAAAGCCGGGCTTAACAGTTAGTAATTCGGAATGACCCACCGAGCACTTATGCGATGAGTTTTCCCATTGATGTCAGTAGCCTCCCAAGCGTATAGACCCCTGGGCTTAGCCAGTGTCATGGGTACAATCCCAATAGAAGGCAGTTTCACTAACACTGGTTGGCCCACCTGCATCTCTGTTAGTGAATGTGGGTGTTCATCTTTTGCCTTCCCTGGCATGTGGCTGACATCCCTAACTGGGTCAGCAGGGCAGAATGCCTTGACTTTGGGGCTGCCATAAGTTCCCCATCGATTGTTTACAGTGAAAACTGCAGAAGGCAGGCGTTTGTCCCAGTTACTCCTTGAAACATTTGCATGTTTCTTGATGAGGCCATTTGCCCTTTCCACCATGCCATTTGTCTGGGGATAATATGGAGTATGAAACATCCATTTGACTCCTTCTCCTCGGGCCCAGTCTTGCACTAAGGCTGAGGTGAAATGTGAACCATTATCACTCTGAATATGTTCAGGCATAGGCAGAATGCTGAACCAGTTCTTTAGAGTGTCAATGGTTTGAGCTCCTGAAGCAGTGCTAGTGGCAGTGGCCATGACTAAGCCTGAAACCACTTCTACCCCTACCAGTATGTATTTTTTCCCATGTGAGGGTCGGAGGGGACCCACACAATCAATTTGCCATGTGCTCCATAGCACTTTGTCTTTCTTAATATGCTGGGCTGGAGCCAGACCAGGATGGTTAGCTTTTAATCTAACCTGGCACTGAGGGCAGGCTGAAACAATGGTTTCGCATGTGGTCAGAGAAACTGGCCACCCCCTGGATCTGCATTCGTAGTAAAGGTCTGACTTACCTGAGTGACCTCTTTTAATATGTAGCCACTCAGCCAGTCGCTCCCACTCCTTTTCCTCACGATCAACTACACTGATTTTTGCTAAGTCATCTACTTGTTGATTCCAAGTAGCAGCAGGGGTTTGCTTCTTAGAGTGTCCCTTCACCCATCCTACTCTGATAGTCCTGGCTCGACTTATCTCTAGTAGTCTTTGCCAGTCAGTTGCCCTCCAAACTGGTGTGTTGCCAACTATCCATTGATTTGCTTCCCACTGGCAAATCCATTCGGTGGCACCTTTGAAAGTGGCATACGAATCAGTGTATATGGTCTCTGCACCATTTTCCACAGCTAGCATGAGGGCACGCAGTTCTCCCACTTGGGCACTGCCTTCACCCTCTTCAATGACAGTTCTGTCTGTGCCAATTTCCAGTGCTGCGGCTTTATAATGCCACTGTGATCCTACCCTTTGGGCGGATGCATCGGTGAACCACACTCCTTCAGTATTGGCATCAGCAGTCAATTCAGGTGCTACCTGAATAGGAGACGGCTTGTAGGGCTGGCATAGAGGAACAGTATGTGGGTTGATGGGCTGCTGCAATTTGGACACCTTTGTGGGTCCCTCTCTTAGAGGCATAAGCTGAGCCATCCCTTCCAGATAGGCATACCATTTTCTCACGGTAGCCTTCTGAGCAATTCCCTCTGGTGGAGGGGTTCCCTTTAGGATTGCTTTGAGCAGAGGGAATGGGCCCTGCACTACGATATCCTGCACAGTGCGCAGCTTCTTGGCCTCTTTGACAGCCCGGGTCAAAGACAGGAGTCCCTTCTCCCATTCAGAGTGTCTCTTTTCAGCATCTTTGAATGCTGTTGAAGAGAATAAAGGAGCTCTGTTCGGGCCTTTGGGTCCTCTTTGAAAAACCCCACAATAGGAAGCATGTTCAGAAAAGCCCCATTCTGCCCTTAAGGGGTCATGTGGGTGCAAAGGGCCCAATTTCTGGTAAGCCTTTAATTCGTCCTTCAAGACTTTTAGGCTTTCAGTGTGCCTTGGGGTCCAGTCCCAGACTCTGTTCTTTTTAAGCAGGTCATAGAGGGGACGAGCAATTACTGAGAAACCTGGAATATGTTTTCTCCAGTAACCCAAGGTACCCAAGAGCTGCTGAAGCTCCCTTTTGTTATTGGGAAGTTGATCCCTTTCAATAGCCTCAAGAGCATCCTCTGGCACTGATACTGCTCCTGCAACCCACCAGGATCCAAGAAACTTAATCTCTTGGCTTGGGCCTTGACATTTGTCTTGTGGAACTTGTAACCCATTTTTGGTTAAAAGATCCCAGATCGCTGCAGCTACTGAACCCACCTTACCTTTGTCATTTCCCCCGACAAAGATGTCATCTATGTACTGGTACACACTTACATCTTTTGGGACTTCAATGGTGTCTAACAGTGCTGCTAGGGAATTGTGTGCAATGGTTCCTGAGTGCTTGTACCCCTGGGGAAGACGATTGAAGGTGAATTGGGAACCTTGCCACGTGAAAGCGAACTGTGGTTTGTCTTCCTCACGTAGAGGGATCATAAAGTACATGTCCTTAATGTCCAGTGAGGCCATCCAAGTATGTGATGCAGCTTGGATTGCTGTCACGATGGATGTCAGGCTTGGGACTGCAGCAGTGAGAGGAGGTGTGTTGCTGTTGAGTCTTCTGTAGTCAATGGTGAGTCTCCATCGTCCGTCAGGTTTACGCACTGGCCACACTGGTGAGTTAATAGGGTGAGTGCGTCCTGGTGATGATTTGTCTCTTTTCCAGGTCTGCAATCACCTCAGTGATACCTTGTCTGGCTGCTGCTGGTAGGGAATATTGTGCAACACATGTGATACTCGATTTGGGTAAGGGTGGAGCAATTTGGAGAGTGCCTACCCGAGCGGTTCTGGTCCCTTTTGCTCGTACTCCATAGGAGCCAAAGCACCACAAGGTACCATTAGGGAGATGCCACCGTTTTCCAGCTAAAACATCAAATCTGAGGATGTTCTCTGGGTACGGACTCAGGGCAACTTCTACCAGGGTACTCCGCTTGTCGCCAGGAAGCCACAACCTTGTTTTGGCTAAATGGCATGTATGAGGCATTCCTGTAACACCCTGTATCTTTATCTTCTTGCGGGATGGTAAGATTCTCAAGCGTTTGGCTTGTTGCACATTCAAAACACTGATCTGCGCCCCAGTGTCAATAAGGAATTTTACAGCAGTTCGATCAGGTCCAGTGGGAATCAAAATGAAAGGCTCTGGATCCTCAGACCATTGACAAGTGTTAACAAAGCGATGAGTGAGGCCTGGACCAGTCACCGCTGTGTCTAGTTTTTTGGCTTTTTATCTGGGCTCTGGCGGCGAGGTATGAAGGGGTTAGCATCCTTGCTGGGGGAAACAGTTTTAGGACTGCTGCTTCCAGCTCCATTCTCCTTGCCGCGGCGATCACTTCTGTAGTTGTCCTCTTTCCAGCTGCCGGATTTATTTTGCAAGGCCAGCACTATTCCTTTTAATAGTCCCGTTTCTAATGGCGCTATCACGAATTCAGGTACATTCAGAGACTGTGCTAGTCGATACCATTTCTCTCTGGGTGAGGAGGATCTCTTAGAAGTACGCTGTTTATCTCTCCGGCGGTGGGAATTCCTCCCTCTGGGACTTCCCGGATGACTGCGATCTGACTCCGCGCTGCTGCTTGAGCTCGCAGAAGTTGCAGTAGGGCATGCCTTAGCGTGGCGCACTTCCTGCTTCTTCCCCCGCGGCGTCGCCGCGTGGTTGCCTTTGAAGCCGGTATGGTGTCTGTCGCTGGGAGTTTTGGCCGTGAGCGTATGGTCAGAATAGCCCAGGTCTCGGCCCTTGTGGGATAATGCCATTAGAAGCTCTTCCCAAGTTAAGTGGTGTTCCTGGGAATTAGCAGAGGCATTATTCCTTTCGATTACTCGTTCAATTTCCTCCTTTTTGGCATCACATACATTTTTTAGACCCGGCGGCAGACCACGGATTAGAATTTTGAGTCGCACTGGGTTAATTGGGGCATCTAATGGGGAAGAATATGCCCCGTGATCGTACATTGCTTGAACGCACGCCAACCTTTTAATTGCGGCAGTAAGTTCAGCCGAACTTGTAACCCTCACTTCTGTTGGTTCATCTCTATCTATAGGGTCTAAACTTCCAGCCCAGTGAGCTATACGGGAAGTTAACGAGTGGTGTCCCTCTGGACCCATCCCCAAAAATACCTCATGGCCCCATGAACAGCCTTTTGCTTCATTACGGTCCAAAATAATTGTGTCCCCACCCAATTCCATAACGCGATACAAAAAGTCTGTTACCGACTCGTCCAGTTCTCGTGCGAACGTCTCCTGCAGCTCCCGAAGCTTTGCTCCGCTATAGGGGCGAACGGAGGTAGTTGTTGTCCCTCGGCCGCGGTGGCCATCCGTGTATTGCTCTTTAAGAACGGGACGTAAATACACGGCTTTGCTCCGTACGGGTTCGTCTTCCGAACTGTAATCCGTATCGCCCCGGTCAGACGGGTTTCTCTCCGTTTGGTAGCTCCGGTATTTTTTCCGGACTATGCTCCTTGGAGCACTACTAGCAGGCGGATTTAATTCGCGCGCTGCTGCTGACGTGCTGGGCTGAACGGGTGAATTGGGACTCGCTGTTTGGAGCGTCGGCAGCTCCAAGGAGACCGTGGGTCTAAAGTCTTGCGCTACGGTGGGACTCGCTACTTTTAAGTTCTTTCCGTGAAACTGCGGTGGGGGGAATTCGTAGAAGGACGGTACAGGAGATATGGGTCCGGGCACGACATCGCGGCCGCGGGGCTCCTCAGGGCTAGGCGGCTGGGAGATCCCAGGGAGGTTTGAATCAGAGTCTCTGTCTGATCCCGCAAATGCCTTGAGAGTAGCGTTGCTTTCTTTAATTTGCAACGTAAACAAGTCATGAAGTTTACCATTTTGTGCCTCGGCCTTTCCTAACTCTCTTTCCAGAGAGTTATTTTTTAGCTCGAGTTTTTTAATCTCTTATTGCAATGCTGTAAATTCGTCTTATGCTCGCATTATGCAAGCCCCGATCGCAGTAACTCTTTCCTTGGTTACTGCGGTTGGGTCAGCGCATAGCTCGACCACGTATTCGGTTAATTTCGTAGTAATTTGGTCCGGATTTGTCATATTTTCTATAGCCCATTGTATATGGGATTGTGTCACCACGTATCCCATTCTGTAAAGATAGTCACTTATTGGATAACCCTTGCACTGCGCCATTAATGTTGTGAATATGCCCTCAGAAAATGAGCGGCAGATACACCAATGAAAATATATGTTAAATTTATTTATAAACTCTGTAACGGGGTATTTACAGTCACCCTTCACAGGTATCAATATCCAGGTAGTGAAACAATGTTTACTGAATGTTTAAATGTGGGCAATTGAATCAAACAATTCACAGAACTTAGAATCGAAACTAATTCAGAAAGCGGCGGGGGAGGGGTTGGTCGGTGACCGGCAACCCTCCACTCGGAGAAATCCAAACGCTACCTTAACTGGAAACTATAAAGAAAGGCTTGACTTACAAGCTGAGGACTTCGTGAGATCTCTCCTTAATAATATTTATAGTCCAGAAACGTGGCACGGATGTGCCGTAAGACGGAGACAGGAAATGGCGCTGGCCGCGTGGCTGCACCGCGTGGCTGCTGCTCCTCCCAGGACACAAAGGTCTCCCGCTCGAGGGGGGCTGTGGCAGGTCAGCGACGCTGGTTCACACGGGCTGCTGGCGTTTCTCCTGTGGCAATGGGTCGCGCAGTTGTCGATCCCACGGGATACTGTCCACGGCACCGCACGCAGCTGGGTGACGGTGGCAAAGGAGTGTGAGGTCTCTTGGGGCACTGGCTTGAGTCCTGGGCAAGGTGGACTACGGCAGCACTGGCACGCACACACTCACAGGCTCCAACACGATGTGGGGGGGCTCATTAACCAAACGACCCCTATTTACCATTTGCACCAGGGAATACTGGCCCAATGAGCATTCTGTTGCTAACGCAAGGTTAACCAATGGACTAACACCTACCAAATATGGTGTAAGTATATGCTATGCCCAGGCTGTTTACCGGGACTCAGTGGCGCCAGGATCCCCCCTGTTGCCCTCAGAAAGAAGCGGGAAATAAAAAGGTTTAACACTCAGAAGAGTATGTTCCAGAAATGTTTGGGGCACAATCCTGACCATAAGCATCCTTCACTACAGTGTCACAGTATCAAAGAGTCACAGTGCCTGACTGCCACAGTGCCTGAGAGTCACAATTCCTTAGTGTCAGAGTGCCAGATTGGCACAATGCCTGAGAGTCACAATGCCTGAGTGTCACAGTGCCTGAGTGCCACCGTGCCAGAGTGGCACAATGCCTGAGAGTCACAGTGCCTGAGTGTCACAGTGCCTGACCGTCACAGTGCCTTATGTCACAATCCCTGAGTGTCACAGTGCCTGAGTGCCACCGTGCCAGACTGCCACAATACCTGAGAGTCACAGTGCCTGAGTGTCACAGTGCCTGAGAGTAACGGTCTATGAGTGTCACAGTGCCTGAGAGTCACAGTGCCTGAGAGTCAAAGTGCCTTATGTCACAATGTCTGAGTGTCACAGTGCCTGAGTGTCACTCTGCCAGAGAGTCACAGTGTCCAAGTGTCACAGCGCCTGAGAGTCACAGTGCCAGAGAGTCACAGTGCCAGCGAGTCACAGTGCCTGTCACAATGCCTGAGTGTCACAGTGCCTGAGTGTCACAGTGTCAAAGAGTCACAGTGCCTGAGTGTCATGGTGCCTGAAGTGTCACAGTGCCTGTGAGTCACAGTGGCTGAGATTCACAATGCCTTAGTGTCACAGTGCCCGAGTGCCACCGTGCCAGAGTGCCACAATGCCTGAGTGTCACATGCCTGAGAATCACAGTCCCTGAGTGTCACAGTGCCAGGGAGTCATACTGGCAGAGAGGTACAGTGCCTGAGTGTCACAGTGCCTGAGAGTCACAGTGCCAGAGAGTCACAGTGCTTGAGTGTCACAGTACCAGAGAGTCACAGTGCCTGAGTGTCACAATGCCTGAGTGTGACAGTGCCAGAGTGTCAAAGTGCCTGAGAGTCACAGTGCCTGAATGTCACAGTACCAGAGAGTCACAGTGCCTGAGAGTCACAGTGCCAGAGAGTCACAGTGCCTGAGTGTCACAGTGCTTGTGTGTCACAGTACCAGAGTCACAGTGCCTGAGTGTCACAGTGCCTGAGTGTCACAGTGCCTGATAGACACAGTGCCTGAGTGTAACAATGCATCAGTGTCACAGTGCCTGAGTGTCACAGTGTCAAATAGCCAAAGTTCCTGAGTGTCACGGTGCCTGAGAGTCACAGTGCCTGAGTGTCACATTGCCAGAGAGTCACAGTGCCAGGGAGTCACTGTGCCTGAGTGTCACAGTGCAAGAGAGTCACAGTGCCTGTCAGTCACAGTGCCTGAGTGTCACAGTGCCAGAGAGTCACAGTGCCCGAGTGTCACAATACCTGAGTGTCACAGTGCCTGAGTATCAGAGTGCCTGAGAGTCACAGTAGCAGGGAGTCACAGTGCCTGAGTGTCACAGTGCCAGAGAGTCACAGTGCCTCAGTGTCACAGTGCCAGAGAATCACAGTGCCTGAGTATCACAATACCTGAGTGTCACAGTGCCTGAGTGTCACAGTGCCAGAGAGTCACAGTGCCTCAGTGTCACAGTGCCAGAGAGTCACAGTGCCTGAATGTCACAATGCCTGAGTGTCACAGTGGCAAAGAGTCACAGTGCCTGAGTGTCATAGTGCCTGAGTGTCACGGAGCCTGAGTGTCACACTGCCTGAATCTGACAGTGAGAGAGTGCTACAGTCCCTGTTTGTCACAGTGCCAGAGTGTCACTATGACTGAGATTCACATTGCCTGAGTGTCACAATGCCTGAGTGTCACAGGGCCAGAGTCACAATGCCTGAATGTCACAATGGCTGAGAGTCACAGTGCATGAGATTCACTGTAACTGAGTGTCACAATGCCTGAGAGTCACAGTGCCTGAGTGTCACAGTGCCTGTGAGTCACAGTGCCAGAGAGTCACAGTGCCTGAGTGTCACTGTGGTTGAGAGTCACAGTGCCTGAGTGTCACAGTGCCTGAATGTCACAATGCCTGAGTGTCACAGTGGCAAAGAGTCGCAGTGCCTGAGTGTCACAGTGCCTGAGAGTCACAATTCCCTTGTGTCACAGTGCCAGGGAGACACAGTGCCAGAGAGGTAGAGTGCCTGAGTGTCACATTGCCAGAGAGTCACAGAGCCTGAGTGTCACAGTACCTGACTGTCACAGTGGCAAAGAGTCACAGTGCCTGAGTGTCACAGTGCCTGGGTGTCACAGTAGCAGAGTCACATTGCCTGAGAGTCACATTGCCTGAGTGTCACAGTGCCTGAGAGTCACAGCGCCAGAGAGTCACAGTGCCTTAGTGTCACAGTACCTGACTGTCACAGTGGCAAAGAGTCACAGTGCCTGAGTGTCACAGTGCCTGGGTGTCACAGTAGCAGAGTCACATTGCCTGAGAGTCACATTGCCTGAGTGTCACAGTGATAGAGTCACAATACCTGAAAGTCACAATGCCTGAGAGACTCAGTGCATGAGAGTCCCTGTGCCTGAGTGTCACCATGCCTGAGTGTCACCATGACAGAATGCCACCGTGACAGAGTGCCACAGTTCTAGAGTGTCATAGTACCTTAGTGTCACAATGCTTGAGTGTCACAGTGCCTGAATCTCACAGTGACTGAGTATCACAGTGCCTGAGTGTCACAGTGCCAGAGTGTCACACAGCTTGAGAGCTACAGTGCCTGTATGTCAAAATGCCTGAGTGTCACAGCACCTGAGAGTCACAGTGCCTGAGATATGCAGTGCTGAGCGTCACAGTGCCTGAGTGTCACAGTGCCTGAGACCTACAGTGCCTGAGTGTCGCAGTGCCTGAGTGTCACAGTGCCTGAGTGTCGTAGTGCCTGAGAGCTACAGTGCCTGAGTGTCAGAGTGACTGAGTTTCATGGTGCCTGAGAGTCACAATGCCTGAGTGTCGCAGTGCCTGAGTGTCACTGTCCCTGCATGTTACGGTGCCAGACTGTCAGAATGCCTGAGTGTCACAGTGCCTGAGTGTCACAATGCCTGAGTGTCACAGTGCCTGAGTGTCACAGTGCCTGAGTGTCACAGTGCCTGAGTTTCACAATGCCTTAGTGTCACAGTGCCAGATTGGCACAATGCCTGAGAGTCACAATGCCTGAGTGTCACAGTGCCTGAGTGCCACCGTGCCAGAGTGCCACAATGCCTGAGTGTCACAGTGCCTGAGAGTCACAGTCCCTGAGTGTCACAGTGCCTGAGTGTCACAGTGCCTGAGAATCACAATTCCCTTGTGTCACAGTGCCAGGGAGTCATAGTGCCAGAGAGGTACAGTGCCTGAGTGTCACAGTGTCTGAGAGTCACAGTGCCAGAGAGTCACAGTGCTTGAGTGTCACAGTACCAGAGAGTCACAGTGCCTGAGTGTCACAATGCCTGAGTGTCACAGTGCCAGAGTGGCAAAGTGCCTGCGAGTCAAAGTGCCAGAGAGTCACAGTGCCCGAGTGTCACAGTGCCTGAGTGTCACAGTGTCAAATAGCCACAGTTCCTGAGTGTCACAGTGCCAGAGAGTCACTGTGCCAGAGAGTCACAGTGCCTGAGTGTCACAATGCCTGAGTGTCACAGTGCCTGAGTGTCACATTGCCAGAGAGTCACAGTGCCAGGGAGTCACAGTGCCTGAGTGTCACAGTGCCTGAGTGTCACAGTGTCAAAGAGTCACAGTGCCAGAGAGTCACAGTGTCTGAGTGTCACAATGCCAGAGATTCACAGTGCCTGAGTGTCACAGTGCCAGAGAGTCACTGTGCCAGAGAGTCAGAGTGCCTGAGTGTCACAGTGCCAGAGTGGCAAAGTGACTGAGAGTCACAGTGCCTGAGTGACACAGTGCCAGAGAGTCACAGTGCCTGAGTATCATAGTGCCAGGGAGTCACAGTGCCAGAGAGTCACAGTGCCTGTGTGTCACAATACCTGAGTGTCACAGTGCCTGAGTGTCACAGTGCCTGAATGTCACAATGCCTGAGTGTCACAGTGGCAAAGAGTCGCAGTGCCTGAGTGTCATAGTGCCTGAGTGTCACGGAGCCTGAGTGTCACACTGCCTGAATCTGACAGTGACAGAGTGCTACAGTCCCTGTGTGTCACAGTGCCAGAGTGTCACTATGCCTGAGATTCACATTGCCTGGGTGTCACAATGCCTGAGTGTCACAGTCACAATGCCTGAATGTCACAATGGCTGAGAGTCACAGTGCATGAGATTCACTGTAACTGAGTGTCACAATACCTGAGTGTCACAGTGTCAAAGTATCACAGTGCCAGAGTGTCAGGGTGCCTGAGTGTCACAGTGCCTGAGAGTCACAGTGCCAGAGAGTCACAGTGCCTGAGTGTCACTGCGGTTGAGAGTCACAGTGCCTGAGTGTCACAGTGCCTGAATGTCACAATGCCTGAGTGTCACAGTGGCAAAGAGTCACAGTGCCTGAGTGTCACAGTGCCTGAGAGTCACAATTCCCTTGTGTCACAGTGTCAGGGAGTCACAGTGCCAGAGAGGTACAGTGCCTGAGTGTCACAGTGCCTGAGAGTCACAGCGCCAGAGAGTCACAGTGCCTTAGTGTCACAGTGCCTGACTGTCACCGTGGCAGAGAGTCACAGTGCCTGAGTGTCACAGTGCCTGGGTGTCACAGTAGCAGAGTCACATTGCCTGAGTGTCACAGTGATAGAGTCACAATACCTGAATGTCAGAATGCCTGAGAGTCACAGTGCATGAGAGTCACTGTGCCTGAGTGTCACCGTGCCTGAGTGTCACCATGCCAGAATGCCACCGTGACAGAGTGCCACAGTTCCAGAGTGTCACAGTACCTTAATATCACAATGCTTGAGTGTCACAGTGCCTGAATCTCACAGTGACTGAGTATCACAGTGACTGAGTGTCACAATGCCAGAGTGTCACACAGCCTGAGAGCTACAGTGCCTGTATGTCACAATGCCTGAGTGTCACAGCACCTGAGAGTCACAGTGCCTGAGATCTGCAGTGCCTGAGTGTCGCAGTGCCTGAGTGTCACAGTGCCTGAGTGTCACAATGCCTGAGAGCTACAGTGCCTGAGTGTCACAGTGACTGAGTTTCATGGTGCCTGAGAGTCACAATGCCTGAGTGTCGCAGTGCCTGAGTGTCACAGTGCCTGAGTATCACAGTGCCTTAAGAGCTACAGTGCCTGAGTATCACAGTGCCTTAAGAGCTACAGTGCCTGAGTGTCACACTGCAAGAGCGTCATAGTGCCAAAGAGTCACAGTACCTGAGTGTCACAGTGCCTGAGTGTCACAGTGCCTGAGTGTCACATTGCCAGAGAGTCACAGTGCCTGAGTGTCACAGTGCCAAAGAGTCACAGTGCCTGAGTGTCACCGAGCCTGATTGTCACAATGCCTGAGTGACACAATGCCTGAGAGTCACAGAGCCTGATTGTCACAATGCCTGAGTGTCACAGTGCCTGAGTGTCACAGTGCCTGAGAGTCACAGTGCCAGAGAGTCACAACGCCTGAGAGTCACATTGCCAGAGAGTTACAGTACCAGAGAGTCACAGTGCCTTATGTCACAATGCCCGAGTGTCACAGTGCCTGAGTGTCACAGTGCCTGAGAGTCACAGTGCCAGAGAGTCACAACGCCTGAGAGTCACATTGCCAGAGAGTTACAGTGCCAGAGATTCACAGTGCCTTATGTCACAATGCCTGAGTGTCACAGTGCCTGAATGTCATAGTGCCTGAGAGTCACAGTGCCTGAGTGTCACAATGCCTGAGTGTCACAGTGTCAAACATTCATAGTGCCTGAGTGTCACGGTGCCTGAGAGTCACACTGCCGGAGTGTCACAGTGCCTGAGTGTCACAGTGTCAAAGAGTCACAGTGCCAGAGTACCACAATGCCTGAGAGTCCCAGTGCCTGAGTGCCACAATGCCTGAGAGTCACAGTGCCTGAGTGTCTCAGTGCCAGGGAGTCACAGTGCCAGAGAGGTGCAGTGCCTGAGTGTCATAGTGCCTGAGTGTCATAGTGCCTGAGAGTCACAGTGCCTGAGTGTCACAGTGCCTGAATGTCATAGTGCCAGAGAGTCACAGTGCCTGAGTGTCACAGTGCCTGAATGTCATAGTGCCTGAGAGTCACAGTGCCTGAGTGTCACAGTGCCTGAATGTCATAGTGCCTGAGAGTCACAGTGCCTGAGTGTCATAGTGCCTGAGAGTCACAGTGCCTGAGTGTCACAGTGCCTGAATGTCATAGTGCCTGAGAGTCACAGTGCCTGAGTGTCACAATGCCTTACTGTCAAGGTGCCAGATTGGCACAATGCCTGAGACTCGCCATGCAAGTGTCACAATGCCAGAGAGTCACAGTGCCTGAGCATCACAGTGCCTGAGTGTCACAGTACCTGAGAGTCACCGTGCCTTATCTCACAATGCCTGAGTGTCACGGTGCCAGAGTGTCACCGTGTCCGAGTGTCACAGCGCCTGAGAGTCACAGTGCCTGAGAGTCACAGTGCCTCAGTGTCACAGTGCCACAGAGTCACAGTGCCACAGAGTCACAGTGCCAGAAAGTCACAGTGCCTGAGAGTCACAATGCCTGAGTGTCACAATGCCTTAGTGTCACATTGCCAGATTGGCACAATGCCTGAGAGTCACCGTGCCAGAGAGTCACAGTGCCTGAGTGTCACAGTGCTTGAGTGTCACAGTGCCTGACAGTCACAGTGCCTGAGTGTCACAGTGCCTGAGTGTCAAAGTGCCTGTGTGTCACAGTGTCTGAGTGTCACAGTGCCAGAGAGTGACAGTGCCTGCGTGTCACAGTGACTGAGTGTCACAGTGCCTGAGTGTCACAGAGCCTGAGTGTCACAGTGCCTGAGTGTCACAGTGCCAGGTAGTCACAGTGCCTGAGAGTCACAGTGCCTGAGTGTCACAATGCCTTAGTGTCTCAGTGTCAAATTGGCACAATGCCTGAGAGTCACAATGCCTGAGTGTCACTGTGCCAGAGTGCCACAGTGCCTGAGAGTCACAGTATCACAGTATCACAGTATCACAGTAACTAAGGTTGGAAGAGACCCCAAGGATCATCAAGTCCAACCTGTTCCAACAGACCTCACAACTAGATCATAGCACCAAGCGCCACGTCCAATCTCCCCTTGAACACCTCCAGGGACGGCGACTCCACCACCTCCCTGGGCAGCCCATTCCAATGACGAACGACTCGCTCAGTGAAGAACTTTTTCCTCACCTCGTGTCTAAACCTCCCCTGACACAACTTGAGACTGTGTCCCCTTGTTCTGGTGCTGGTTGCCTGGGAGAAGAGACCAACCCCCACCTGGCTACAACCACCCTTCAGGTAGTTGTAGAGGGCAATGAGGTCGCCTCTGATCCTTCTCTTCTCCAGGCTAAACAATCCCAGCTCCCTCAGCCTCTCCTCATAGGGCTTGTGCTCAAGGCCTCTCACCAGCCTTGTTGCCCTTCTCTGGACACGTTCAAGTGTCTCGATGTCCTTCCTAAACTGAGGGGCCCAGAACTGGACACAGTACTCAAGGTGTGGCCTAACCAATGCAGAGTACAGGGGCACAATGACCTCCCTGCTCCTGCTGGCCACACTATTCCTAATACAGGCCAGGATGCCATTGGCCTTCTTGGCCACCTGGGCACACTGCTGGCTCATGTTTAGGCGGGTGTCAATCAGCACCCCCAGGTCCCTCTCCGTTTGGCAGCTCTCCAGCCACTCTGACCCCAGCCTGTAGCTCTGCATGGGGTTGCCGTGGCCAAAGTGCAGCACCCGGCACTTAGACTTATTAAATGCCATCCCATTGGACTCTGCCCATCTGTCCAGTCGGTCAAGGTCCCTCTGCAGAGCCTTTCTACCCTCTAACTGACTAACATCTGTTCCTAACTTGGTGTCATCTGCAAACTTGCTGATGACTGACTCAACCCCCTCATCCAGATCATCAATGAAGATGTTAAAGAGGATGGGGCCCAGCACTGATCCCTGGGGGACACCACTGGTGACTGGCCGCCAGCCGGATGTGGCACCATTCACCACCACTCTCTGGGCTCGGCCCTCCAGCCAGTTCCTAACCCAGCACAGAGTGTTGTGGTCCAAACCACGAGCTGACAGCTTAGCCAGCAGTTTGCTGTGGGGGACGGTGTCAAAGGCCTTGCTGAAGTCCAGATAGACTACTGTAAGAGTCTACTCCTGGTGTGACTCAACAAAGATAAAATCACTTGCTGCTTGCCCAGACAGTACCAATCCTGGATGCAAATCACCTTGTGATTGCATCGTGATAACACTGGACTGCAGCTGGCCTATAACAATGACCCAAGGACCCAGCCATCACGCCTTCAAGACAGCTATCAGATACCCCCAGGAAGGGAGGGTGATGAGTCAATGGACTCTCCACCTGTTTCCTGATGTGTAATGGGTGTGTGGACAGGTTAGATGGAGAAGGGAAGGCGGAGGCCCTCCCCCCCCCCTCCATCTAGACCCCTGCCTAAACACACAGGAATACACAGAAAGACTTCCTGGGGAACGATATCTGGATACTTATGATTTCCTGGCTCCTGAATTCCTGAGGGACAATGCTCGGACACATACCTAAGGACTAAAAACTGTATAAAAGACTTGACCACTACTGGCTCAGTTGGAAAGAAAACCACAGGGGAAGAAAACCGCAATGAAGGGAAGAAAAACGCAGAGAGAAAAACGCTGAAGGAGGAGCATGCCGCTGAGAAGGAAGGAAGCAGACTGAACCCTCTCTCCATGTCCTCTACTCATGGAGCTGACCCATGCTGCCCAGAGGGACCTCATCTGTTCTCCAGCCAAAGCCTCAGCACCCTTTCTCTACAGACCCAGGCTGCCCAGAGGGATCACATCGCATCTCCAGCCAAAGCCTCAGCACAAACCCAGCACCTCATGCAGCACCTCTCCTCCACAGACTCAAACTGTCTTGGGGTGGGTGAGGGGTGTGGTAATATGATTCCTTTCCTCTTCTCTCTCTCTCTTCTCTCTTTCCCTCTCTATCTTCTCCCTCTCCCCTTCTTATTTCCATTTTCTCTATGTAATAAATAGTCTAGCTGTTGATATTTTGGCCTCGTTTGTGCCGATTAATTTCACAGCACGGGAATATTCAAAAGAACTAGTCTCCTTCCCTCTCCGGACCGAGACATTTAATTGGCGTAGTCGGCAGGATTCCCGTGCAGTGAAAGTATCACAGCAAAACTCCTGTATTTCTGAGAACCCCGAGACGTGTGTGTGTGTCTGAGACGTACTCTGAGTACGAAGTGAGTGCGGAGTCCAGATTCGCGTTTTCACTCTCCCGCGAGGGAAGTGGCCGGAGAAGGACGAAGCGAAATTTTCAGAGAGACTGTGTGGGAGTTCTCAAAAGCTTTCTATGTGTGTGCTTTCTCAAGGAAGGTTATCTGGGGTACAAATTTTGAATTTATAGTGTGACCTCCTTGAGAATCCTCTGTACCCTGCTTTACATGTGTGTGCTTTCCCGGGGAAGATTAACTGGGGTACAATCGTTGATTTTATAGTGTGGCCTCCCCGAGGATTCTCAGTACCCTGTTTTGGGAAACCCAGTTTTGGTGATATTTGTAAAGTGTGTGTTCTCTCAGGGAAACAGAGTGACTCTTCCCTGAGAAACATAGGGTTTCTTGTCCCGGTGTAACAGAAAATTTGAGGTACAAAAGCCGAGAAGCTTTTGCAAGTGTGGGTTCTCCCAGGGAAATCGTGTTACCTCCTTGAGAAGCCCAGATTGGTTGTTTTTTCTTGTGTGTGACCTCTCCTGAAAAATCTATTGTGCATTTTTCCTGGAGAAGATTAGTTTGGAGTAAAAGTGTACGTTTTCCAGGGAAGATTTTGTTGGTACAAACAGTGTTTTGATCCGACTCCCTGTGAAACTTAGTGCCCTATTAAGAAATGCCTTGTGAAACAAAAGAGATGGCCCGGAGTGAGAACCTTTTAGAAGCTCACGGTGCCCGCCCATCTGTACAGGTACTTGACTGGGCCCGTGAAAATTGGCATAATTTCCAGAGTGTGGCTGATAGAATTGTGGCCCTGCAGAAAGATGCAAGAGCAAAAGCCGGAAAAGGCAAAGGTTTTATTTGTGCGGTTTTAGGCGCCTGTTTAGCTGCTTCAGTGAAGGAGAAAGAGGAATGGCATGAGCGGGACAATACAACTATTTCCTCTTTGCAGGACTTAGTTTCGTCACTACAAAGCCATGTTGCCACTTTGAAAGACGTAGTGGCAGACCTTAAAATTCGATTGGAAAAGGAGAGGAGGCAAAATTCGTATTTGGACTCAAAACAGGGTGTGAATTACCTGGATTCTGCCCCTGTGTACCCTCGGGCAGAATTGGCAACAGCTAAGGAAGCTTCTGTGCATGTGAGACCTCTCATTAAAACTAAAGTTTTATATGAGGATGGGGAAACTACCCCCACTGTCACAACTAAAGATGCACCTTTCTCCTACACTGTGCTGGCCAAAATTCGTAAAGAATTTGCAAGCTCTGCTGTGGAATCTGAGGTGGAATATGTGTGGCGAGTTTCACAAACTGGAGGTGATCAGATTATGTTAACAGAAGCTGAAGCCATGGGCTATTGGGGTGATAATGTTTTTCTAACCACGAAAAACAGGAGTGGACCCTGGAGCCTTACCCAGCGAGCTGCCTATTGGGCAGGGGGGTTTGATCCAAAGGAGAGAGGAGAACCTGTAGTTCTGCAGGGAGGGATGAATCAGATAATGGAGAATGTGCAAAAGGCTGCATGCCTGCAAATGATCTATGAAAGAGAACTAAAACATCATTTTGAATCCCCCCTTTCTCTTCTGGTGGATGCAAACAGAATGACTCCTTTGATCAGGGGTCTCCCTGACTCGCTTAAAATAAGAGGTATCGAGCTCCAAAAAGAAATAGCTAATACCCCACTTTCTTCCAGGACATGGGAAGATTTGGGAAGGGAGTTATTAGATTATGCCAGGCAGTATGATATTCCTGAGGAAAGTAAAAAACCTCAAACTAGAGGCTTGAGACATGTGAAAATGATTCACCCACCAAGCCCCCAGGGCCAGTCGCGCCGTATTCCTAGTAGGCACCTGGCTAGGGGCAGGGAACACTTGAATACCCGGCAATATTGGTGGGGGGTGGGTCAGAAGAAAGGTATCCCAAAAGAAGTGGTTGATGGGGTACCCACGAGGCAATTAGAAATCATTGTGAAATGCTGGCCTGAGCCTAAAAAGAGGGCTGAGGCCACTGCTCCTCTCTTTGTGAAACCATTTGGTGAGGGGAGGGGTATGCCCCCCAGGGCAACTAAGGGCTTCACTTCTCAGTGGTGAGTCGGGGGTGAAGCATGAGTCAGAAGATCACCAAATGAAAATTGTACGTGGCTTGGGACAAAGCTTTTGTTTGTGTTTTTGTTTGTGTTTAACTTGGCTTTGAGAGAACCTGAAACAATCAACGATACTTCCAGGCCCATTCAAAGTAATTAAGCAAACTCTTTCAAGGGACATCACCTGAGAGGGTGACTGTATGGGAACCTGGAAATACCAGTTTTGTACGTTTTAAGGTTGAGTTTCTTATTTAAGTCTAATGCTAAAATTACCTGTTGTTTAAGTTATAATGCTGAATTCTACTTGATGTATTGTCAGAAGGACTTGTCTTGTTACAATATAGAAGACCTCTCAAGTTTTGCATCGCAGAAGACATCTCTTCAAGGACTGTACTTTCCATAGCCCCGTAGACATTCAGATCTGGATGGAAGCTCTCACTTCAATTCCAAACTGAAGGACTGACGGGGTGGGGGGGTACGGGTTTGTTCTCCTGGCTTCCAGGAGGAACAAGGATGCTTTCACCTTGTGTAATTACCTGTTTAAATTTTGTTCTATTTTGCTAGTATTGTTAATCTTTCACCTTGTGTAGTGTCCAATATGCAATTTGTGTCTAATGATGGTGTACAACAGATTTGTGCCATTAGCCAACCAAAACTTATGTCTATTGAAAAAAATTGTTTAAAACTTCTTTCCTTTCCTTTCTTTTCTTTCTTTCTTTCTTGCTTTTATCTTTGATTGACGGGGTGGTGTAAGAGTCTACTCCTGGTGTGACTCAACAAAGATAAAATCACTTGCTGCTTGCCCAGACAGTACCAATCCTGGATGCAAATCACCTTGCGATTGCTTCGTGATAACACTGGACTGCAGCTGGCCTATAACAATGACCCAAGGACCCAGCCATCACGCCTTCAAGACAGCTATCAGATACCCCCAGGAAGGGAGGGTGATGAGTCAATGGACTCTCCACCTGTCTCCTGATGTGTGATAAGTGGGTAGGCAGGGAGATGGAGAGGAAGGAGGCGGAGCCCCCCCCCCCCACTCCATCCAGACCACTGTCCAAACTCACATGAATACACAGAAAGACTTCCTGGGGAACGATATCTGGATACTTATGATTTCCTGGCTCCTGAATTCCTGAGGGACAATGCTTGGACACATACCTAAGGACTAAAAACTGTATAAAAGACTTGACCACTACTGGCTCAGTTGGAAAGAAAACCACAGGGGAAGAAAACCGCAATGAAGGGAAGAAAAACGCAGAGAGAAAAACGCTGAAGGAGGAGCATGCCGCTGAGAAGGAAGGAAGCAGACTGAACCCTCTCTCCATGTCCTCTACTCATGGAGCTGACCCATGCTGCCCAGAGGGACCTCATCTGTTCTCCAGCCAAAGCCTCAGCACCCTTTCTCTACAGACCCAGGCTGCCCAGAGGGATCACATCGCATCTCCAGCCAAAGCCTCAGCACAAACCCAGCACCTCATGCAGCACCTCTCCTCCACAGACTCAAACTGTCTTGGGGTGGGTGAGGGGTGTGGTAATATGATTCCTTTCCTCTTCTCTCTCTCTCTTCTCTCTTTCCCTCTCTATCTTCTCCCTCTCCCCTTCTTATTTCCATTTTCTCTATGTAATAAATAGTCTAGCTGTTGATATTTTGGCCTCGTTTGTGCCGATTAATTTCACAGCACGGGAATATTCAAAAGAACTAGTCTCCTTCCCTCTCCGGACCGAGACAACTACATCCACAGGCCTCCCCACATCCACCAGACGGGTCACCTGATCATAGAAGGAGATCAGGTTGGAGAGGCAGGACCTGCCCTTCCTAAATCCATGTTGGCTGGACCTGAGCCCTTGGCCATCCTTCAGGTGCGCAGTTATTGCCGCCAGGATAATCTGCTCCATCACTTTCCCTGGCACTGAGGTCAGGCTGACTGGTCTGTAGTTTCCAGGTTCCTCCATCCGTCCCTTCTTGTGGATGGGGACCACATTGGCCAGTTTCCAGTCACCTGGGACCTCTCCAGTGAGCCAGGACTGGAGGAAAATGATGGAGAGCGGCTTGGCCAGCTCATCTGCCAGCTCTCTCAGCACCCTAGGATGGATCCCATCCGGTCCCACGGACTTATGGGTGTCCAAGTGGCTCAGCAGGTCCCGGACTAATTCCTCATGGATTTCTGGGGCATTACACTGCTCCCCGACCCTATTACCCAGCTCAGGAGGCCACTCATCCTGGACTCCTACCTTGCTGTTAAACATTGAGGCAAAGAAGGCGTTCAGGACCTCAGCCTTTTCCTCATCTTTGGTCACCGTGTTCCCCTCCAGGTCCAGTAAGGAGTGGAGGTTCTTCTTGCCCTTCTTTTTAGCATTGATATATTTGTAAAATTGCTTTTTATTATCTTTCACAGAGGTGGCCAGCTTCAGTTCCAACTGGGCCTTTGCCTCTCTAATTTTATTCCTACATAGTCTAACCACTTCCTTAAACATACCTCGAGAAGCCTTCCCCTCCTTCCAAAGGTGATACAGCCTCTTTTTTTTCCCTTAAATCCTTCAGGAGCTGCCTGTCCATCCAGGCCGGTCGCCTTCCCCGCCGGCTCATCTTTCGGCACATGGGAACCGCCAGTTCCTGTGCCTTCAAGAGCTCCTGTTTGAAGTAGGTCCAACCCTCCTGGACCCCTCGGTTCATGAGGGTTGGTACCCAGGGAACTTTACAAATAAGTTTCTTAAAGAGGCTGAAGTTTGCCCTCCGGAAGTCCAAGGTGAAGGTTCTGTTGGTACTCCTCCCTATCTCCCTGCAGATTGAAAACTTCACTATCTCGTGGTCACTGCACCCTAGGCAGCCTCCCACAGTCACATCTCCCACTAGCCCTTCCCTATTGGAGAGCAGCAAGTCAAGCAGAGCCTGTCCCCTGGTAGGCTCACTTAACAGCTGCGTCAGGAAGCAATCCTCTATCCGCTCCAGGAATCTTCTGGACTGCCTTCTCTCTGCTGAATTAAGTTCCCAGCAGATATCCGGCAGGTTGAAGTCCCCCACCAGGACAAGATCTGATGATCTTGAAACAGCCTCCAGTTGTTTATAGAATAATTCATCAGCCTCCTCATCCTGGTTGGGTGGTCTATAACAGACTCCAACCAGGATGTCAGATTTGTTGGGCTGCCCTCTGATTTTAACCCACAGGCTCTCAATTCCCTCATCTTCCACCTCGAGTTCTGAGGCAGAAAGTGTCTCCCTAATATACAAAGCCACCCCTCCTCCTCTCCTCCCTCGCCTATCCCTCCTAAAGAGCCTGTAGCCCCCCAGTGTAGCACTCCAATTGTGCCTGTTGTCCCACCATGTTTCTGAGATGGCAACTATATCATAGTTGCCCTGGTGGATTAGGACCTCCAGCTCATCTTGCTTATTGCCTAGGCTGCGTGCATTGGTGTACATGCACTGCAGCTGGGCTCCTGAGCTCTCAATTGACCCTACCTTGTGCTCTACTCTTACCTCTGCAGAGGGACCGATGTCTTCACCCACCCCCTTCAGACCTAGTTTAAAGCCCTCCTAATGAGTCCTGCTAACTCTAGTGCTAGGACTCTCTTGCCCCTTCTAGATAAATGCACCCCATCAGGACCCAGGAGGTCGGGTGCCGTAAAAGTAGCCCCATGATCAAAGAAACCAAAGTTCTTCCGCTGGCACCATTCCCTGAGCCACTTGTTGATGGTGTGGGTTCTCCCGTTCCTCTCAGTGTACTCCCCTGCCACTGAGGGAACTGAGCAGAACACCACTTGTGCGCCTGCCCCATCAATCAATTGTCCAAGGGCCCTGAACTCCTTCTTAATTGCCCTGGTGCCCTTCCTGTCGATCTCATCACTCCCAGCCTGTATTACCAGCAGAGGGTAATAGTCAGAGGGACTGATGAGCTTGGGGATTCCCCTTGCAATGTCCCTTACCTGCGCCCCAGGTAGAGAGCAGACCACCCTGTGGGATGGGTCGGGACGACATATGGGTCCCTCAGTACCCCCCAGGAGAGAGTCCCCAACAACTATAACCCTTCTCCTTTTCTTTGTGGAGCTGGTCGTTATAGCTGGTAGTGGCCGCTTGGCCTTAGGCTTGGCCTTAGGCTGCTCCCTGGAGCTGGTCATTACAGCTGGCGGGGACCGCTTGGCCTTGGCCTTGGTCTCCCCTCTGGATGGCTGCTCCTCAGCCCTCTCATCCCCACCGCCCTCAGCCCGCAGGGCCTCATACTTATTATGCAAGGGCAGCGGAGGAGGAGGAGATGGCCGGGGTGGATTTCTCTTGCCACCCTTGGCAGGGACTTGTGTCCATCCCTCTCCGTTTTCAGGGGCCCGTCCCTCAGCAGGGGAGATCTGCAGAGCCTTCTCCCACAAGTCTAACTCCCTTTCACTTTCCCTTATTGACCTTAGCCTAGACACCTCCTCCTTCAGCTCGGCCACTTCATCCTTCAGCTCAGCCACCAGGCTGAGGAGAAAGTTCACCTGTTCACACCTGACACAGGTGTCCTCACCCTCTCCCTCTTCCTCTATTCCAACTGCCAGGCCGAAGCACTCTCTGCAGCTGGCAGCCTGGACTCCAGCATGCTGGAGAAACAACTCTGTCTGGGTAGATGCTGTTTTTCTACCCTTGGTCCGAGTAATGACCATGGTGCAGCGTATGAGTGAAAACAAAAACAAGCAGCCGAAAGGCTCTCGGCTACCGAGCCAAACTGGCGCCGCGCGCACAGCCCGCCCGGGATTTAAATCTCCCGCGGCTGACGTCAGGCACTAGCTCCCGTGCACGCTCGCGAGAGCACGAGCCCGCCTCAATCCCTGCCCCCGAGGAGTCCTCCCGACCCGCTAAACCCCGAAAGCAAGGCAAAAAGCCGAGCAGAAACTCACAAAGCGAGCGGTGCTGTCCCGAAGGAGCGGTTCTGACCGGTGACCGAGCCAAACTGTGCCTGAGTGTCATAGTGCCTGAGAGTCACAATGCCCGAGTGTCACATTGCCAGAGAGTCACAGTGCCTGGTAGTCACAGTGCCTGAGTGTCACAGTGCCAGAGAGTCACAGTGCCAGAGAGTCACACCGCTTGAGTGTCACAGTGCCAGAGAGTCACAGTGCCGGAGTGTCACAGTACCTGAGTGTCACAGTGCGAGGGAGTTACAGTGCCAGAGAGGTACTGTGCCTGAGTGTCACAGTGCCTGAGTGTAACAATGTCTTAGTGCCACATTGTCAGAGATTCACAGTGCCTGAGTGTCACAGTGCCAGAGAGTCACAGTGCCAGAGATTCACAGTGCCTGAGTGTCACAGTGCCAGAGAGTCACAGTGCCTGAGTGTAACAATGCCTGAGTGTCACAGTGCCTGAGTGTCACAGTGCCAGAGAGTCACAGTGCCCGAGTGTCACAGTGCCTGAGTGTCACAGTGCCTGAGAGTTACAGTGCTTGAGTGTCACAGTATCAGAGAGTGACAGTGCCTGAGTGTCACAGTGCCAGAGAGTGACAGTGCCAGAGAGTCACAGTGCCTGAGTGTCGCAATGCCTGAGTGTCACAGTGCCTGACTGTCATAGTGTAAAAGAGTCACAGTGCCTGAGTGTCATGGTGCCTGAATGTCACAGTGCCAGAGAGTCACAGTGCCACAGAGTCACAGTGCCTGTGCGTCACAGTGCCTGAGTGTCACCGTGCCTGAGTGTCACAATGCCTCAGTGTCACAGTGACAGATTGGCTCAATGCCTGGGCGTCAGAGTGCCTGAGCGTCACAGTGCCTGAGAGTCACAGTGCCTGAGACTCACAGAGCCTGAGAGTCACAATGCCCGAGTGTCACAGTGACAGGGAGTCACAGTGCCAGGGAGTCTCAGTGCCAGAGAGGTGCAGTGCCTGAGTGTCACAGTGCCTGAGAGTCACAGTGCCTGGGTGTCACAGTGCCTGAGTGTCACAATGCCTTAGTGTCGCATTGCCAGAGAGTCACAGTGCCAGGTCGTCACAGTGCCTGAGTGTCAGAGTGCCAGGGAGTCACAGTGCCAGAGAGTCACAGTGCCTGAGTGTCACAGTGCCAGGGAGTCACAGTGCCTGAGTGTCACAGTGCCAGGGAGTCACAGTGCCAGAGAGGTACAGTGCCTGAGTGTCACAGTGCCTGAGAGACACAATACCTTAGTGTCACATTGCCAGAGAGTAACAGTGCCAGCGAGTCACAGTGCCTGAGTGTCACAATGCCTGAGTGTCACAATGTCTTACTGCCACATTTGCAGAGATTCACAGTGCCTGAAGTGTCACAGTGCCAGAGAGTCACAGTGCCAGAGAGGCACAGTGCCTGATTGTCACAGTGCGCGAGTGTCACAGTGCCTGTGTGTCACAGTGCCTGTGTGTCACAGTGTCTGTGTGTCACAATGCCTGTGTGTCACAGTGCCTGTGTGTCACAGTGCCAGAGTTCCACAATGCCTGAGAGTCACAGTGCATGAGCGTCACAATGCCTGAGAGTCACAGTGCCTGAGTGTCTCAGTGCCAGGGAGTCACAGTGCCAGAGAGGTGCAGTGCCTGAGTGTCATAGTGCCTGAGTGTCATAGTGCCTGAGTGTCATAGTGCCTGAGAGTCACAGTGCCTGAGTGTCACAATGCCTGAGTGTCACAGTGTCAAACATTCACAGTGCCTGAGTGTCACGGTGCCTGAGAGTCACACTGCCGGAGTGTCACAGTGCCTGAGTGTCACAGTGTCAAAGAGTCACAGTGCCAGAGTACCACAATGCCTGAGAGTCCCAGTGCCTGAGTGCCACAATGCCTGAGAGTCACAGTGCCTGAGTGTCTCAGTGCCAGGGAGTCACAGTGCCAGAGAGGTGCAGTGCCTGAGTGTCATAGTGCCTGAGAGTCACAGTGCCTGAGAGTCACAGTGCCTGAGTGTCACAGTGCCTGAATGTCATAGTGCCTGAGAGTCACAGTGCCTGAGTGTCACAATGCCTTACCGTCAAGGTGCCAGATTGGCACAATGCCTGAGACTCACCATGCAAGAGTGTCACAATGCCAGAGAGTGACAGTGCCTGAGCATCACAGTGCCTGAGTGTCACAGTGCCAGAGAGTCACAGTGCCTGTCAGTCACAGTGCCTGAGTGTCACAGTGCCAGAGAGTCACAGTGCCTGAGTGTAACAATGCCTGAGTGTCACAGTGCCTGAGTGTCACAGTGCCAGAGAGTCACAGTGCCCGAGTGTCACAGTGCCTGAGTGTCACAGTGCCTGAGAGTTACAGTGCTTGAGTGTCACAGTATCAGAGAGTGACAGTGCCTGAGTGTCACAGTGCCAGAGAGTGACAGTGCCAGAGAGTCACAGTGCCTGAGTGTCGCAATGCCTGAGTGTCACAGTGCCTGACTGTCATAGTGTAAAAGAGTCACAGTGCCTGAGTGTCATGGTGCCTGAATGTCACAGTGCCAGAGAGTCACAGTGCCACAGAGTCACAGTGCCTGTGCGTCACAGTGCCTGAGTGTCACCGTGCCTGAGTGTCACAATGCCTCAGTGTCACAGTGACAGATTGGCTCAATGCCTGGGCGTCAGAGTGCCTGAGCGTCACAGTGCCTGAGAGTCACAGTGCCTGAGACTCACAGAGCCTGAGAGTCACAATGCCCGAGTGTCACAGTGACAGGGAGTCACAGTGCCAGGGAGTCTCAGTGCCAGAGAGGTGCAGTGCCTGAGTGTCACAGTGCCTGAGAGTCACAGTGCCTGGGTGTCACAGTGCCTGAGTGTCACAATGCCTTAGTGTCGCATTGCCAGAGAGTCACAGTGCCAGGTCGTCACAGTGCCTGAGTGTCAGAGTGCCAGGGAGTCACAGTGCCAGAGAGTCACAGTGCCTGAGTGTCACAGTGCCAGGGAGTCACAGTGCCTGAGTGTCACAGTGCCAGGGAGTCACAGTGCCAGAGAGGTACAGTGCCTGAGTGTCACAGTGCCTGAGAGACACAATACCTTAGTGTCACATTGCCAGAGAGTAACAGTGCCAGCGAGTCACAGTGCCTGAGTGTCACAATGCCTGAGTGTCACAATGTCTTACTGCCACATTTGCAGAGATTCACAGTGCCTGAAGTGTCACAGTGCCAGAGAGTCACAGTGCCAGAGAGGCACAGTGCCTGATTGTCACAGTGCGCGAGTGTCACAGTGCCTGTGTGTCACAGTGCCTGTGTGTCACAGTGTCTGTGTGTCACAATGCCTGTGTGTCACAGTGCCTGTGTGTCACAGTGCCAGAGTTCCACAATGCCTGAGAGTCACAGTGCATGAGCGTCACAATGCCTGAGAGTCACAGTGCCTGAGTGTCTCAGTGCCAGGGAGTCACAGTGCCAGAGAGGTGCAGTGCCTGAGTGTCATAGTGCCTGAGTGTCATAGTGCCTGAGTGTCATAGTGCCTGAGAGTCACAGTGCCTGAGTGTCACAATGCCTGAGTGTCACAGTGTCAAACATTCACAGTGCCTGAGTGTCACGGTGCCTGAGAGTCACACTGCCGGAGTGTCACAGTGCCTGAGTGTCACAGTGTCAAAGAGTCACAGTGCCAGAGTACCACAATGCCTGAGAGTCCCAGTGCCTGAGTGCCACAATGCCTGAGAGTCACAGTGCCTGAGTGTCTCAGTGCCAGGGAGTCACAGTGCCAGAGAGGTGCAGTGCCTGAGTGTCATAGTGCCTGAGAGTCACAGTGCCTGAGAGTCACAGTGCCTGAGTGTCACAGTGCCTGAATGTCATAGTGCCTGAGAGTCACAGTGCCTGAGTGTCACAATGCCTTACCGTCAAGGTGCCAGATTGGCACAATGCCTGAGACTCACCATGCAAGAGTGTCACAATGCCAGAGAGTGACAGTGCCTGAGCATCACAGTGCCTGAGTGTCACAGTGCCAGAGAGTCACAGTGCCTGTCAGTCACAGTGCCTGAGTGTCACAGTGCCAGAGAGTCACAGTGCCTCAGTGTCACAGTGCCAGAGAATCACAGTGCCTGAGTATCACAATACCTGAGTGTCACAGTGCCTGAGTGTCACAGTGCCAGAGAGTCACAGTGCCTCAGTGTCACAGTGCCAGAGAGTCACAGTGCCTGAATGTCACAATGCCTGAGTGTCACAGTGGCAAAGAGTCACAGTGCCTGAGTGTCATAGTGCCTGAGTGTCACGGAGCCTGAGTGTCACACTGCCTGAATCTGACAGTGAGGGAGTGCTACAGTCCCTGTTTGTCACAGTGCCAGAGTGTCACTATGACTGAGATTCACATTGCCTGAGTGTCACAATGCCTGAGTGTCACAGGGCCAGAGTCACAATGCCTGAATGTCACAATGGCTGAGAGTCACAGTGCATGAGATTCACTGTAACTGAGTGTCACAATGCCTGAGAGTCACAGTGCCTGAGTGTCACAGTGCCTGTGAGTCACAGTGCCAGAGAGTCACAGTGCCTGAGTGTCACTGTGGTTGAGAGTCACAGTGCCTGAGTGTCACAGTGCCTGAATGTCACAATGCCTGAGTGTCACAGTGGCAAAGAGTCGCAGTGCCTGAGTGTCACAGTGCCTGAGAGTCACAATTCCCTTGTGTCACAGTGCCAGGGAGACACAGTGCCAGAGAGGTAGAGTGCCTGAGTGTCACATTGCCAGAGAGTCACAGAGCCTGAGTGTCACAGTACCTGACTGTCACAGTGGCAAAGAGTCACAGTGCCTGAGTGTCACAGTGCCTGGGTGTCACAGTAGCAGAGTCACATTGCCTGAGAGTCACATTGCCTGAGTGTCACAGTGCCTGAGAGTCACAGCGCCAGAGAGTCACAGTGCCTTAGTGTCACAGTACCTGACTGTCACAGTGGCAAAGAGTCACAGTGCCTGAGTGTCACAGTGCCTGGGTGTCACAGTAGCAGAGTCACATTGCCTGAGAGTCACATTGCCTGAGTGTCACAGTGATAGAGTCACAATACCTGAATGTCACAATGCCTGAGAGACTCAGTGCATGAGAGTCCCTGTGCCTGAGTGTCACCATGCCTGAGTGTCACCATGACAGAATGCCACCGTGACAGAGTGCCACAGTTCTAGAGTGTCATAGTACCTTAGTGTCACAATGCTTGAGTGTCACAGTGCCTGAATCTCACAGTGACTGAGTATCACAGTGCCTGAGTGTCACAGTGCCAGAGTGTCACACAGCCTGAGAGCTACAGTGCCTGTATGTCAAAATGCCTGAGTGTCACAGCACCTGAGAGTCACAGTGCCTGAGATATGCAGTGCTGAGCGTCACAGTGCCTGAGTGTCACAGTGCCTGAGACCTACAGTGCCTGAGTGTCGCAGTGCCTGAGTGTCACAGTGCCTGAGTGTCGTAGTGCCTGAGAGCTACAGTGCCTGAGTGTCACAGTGACTGAGTTTCATGGTGCCTGAGAGTCACAATGCCTGAGTGTCGCAGTGCCTGAGTGTCACTGTCCCTGCATGTTACGGTGCCAGACTGTCAGAATGCCTGAGTGTCACAGTGCCTGAGTGTCACAATGCCTGAGTGTCACAGTGCCTGAGTGTCACAGTGCCTGAGTGTCACAGTGCCTGAGTTTCACAATGCCTTAGTGTCACAGTGCCAGATTGGCACAATGCCTGAGAGTCACAATGCCTGAGTGTCACAGTGCCTGAGTGCCACCGTGCCAGAGTGCCACAATGCCTGAGTGTCACAGTGCCTGAGAGTCACAGTCCCTGAGTGTCACAGTGCCTGAGTGTCACAGTGCCTGAGAATCACAATTCCCTTGTGTCACAGTGCCAGGGAGTCATAGTGCCAGAGAGGTACAGTGCCTGAGTGTCACAGTGTCTGAGAGTCACAGTGCCAGAGAGTCACAGTGCTTGAGTGTCACAGTACCAGAGAGTCACAGTGCCTGAGTGTCACAATGCCTGAGTGTCACAGGGCCAGAGTCACAATGCCTGAATGTCACAATGGCTGAGAGTCACAGTGCATGAGATTCACTGTAACTGAGTGTCACAATGCCTGAGAGTCACAGTGCCTGAGTGTCACAGTGCCTGTGAGTCACAGTGCCAGAGAGTCACAGTGCCTGAGTGTCACTGTGGTTGAGAGTCACAGTGCCTGAGTGTCACAGTGCCTGAATGTCACAATGCCTGAGTGTCACAGTGGCAAAGAGTCGCAGTGCCTGAGTGTCACAGTGCCTGAGAGTCACAATTCCCTTGTGTCACAGTGCCAGGGAGACACAGTGCCAGAGAGGTAGAGTGCCTGAGTGTCACAGTACCTGACTGTCACAGTGGCAAAGAGTCACAGTGCCTGAGTGTCACAGTGCCTGGGTGTCACAGTAGCAGAGTCACATTGCCTGAGAGTCACATTGCCTGAGTGTCACAGTGCCTGAGAGTCACAGCGCCAGAGAGTCACAGTGCCTGAGTGTCACAGTACCTGACTGTCACAGTGGCAAAGAGTCACAGTGCCTGAGTGTCACAGTGCCTGGGTGTCACAGTAGCAGAGTCACATTGCCTGAGAGTCACATTGCCTGAGTGTCACAGTGATAGAGTCACAATACCTGAATGTCACAATGCCTGAGAGACTCAGTGCATGAGAGTCCCTGTGCCTGAGTGTCACCATGCCTGAGTGTCACCATGACAGAATGCCACCGTGACAGAGTGCCACAGTTCTAGAGTGTCATAGTACCTTAGTGTCACAATGCTTGAGTGTCACAGTGCCTGAATCTCACAGTGACTGAGTATCACAGTGCCTGAGTGTCACAGTGCCAGAGTGTCACACAGCCTGAGAGCTACAGTGCCTGTATGTCAAAATGCCTGAGTGTCACAGCACCTGAGAGTCACAGTGCCTGAGATATGCAGTGCTGAGCGTCACAGTGCCTGAGTGTCACAGTGCCTGAGACCTACAGTGCCTGAGTGTCGCAGTGCCTGAGTGTCACAGTGCCTGAGAGCTACAGTGCCTGAGTGTCACAGTGACTGAGTTTCATGGTGCCTGAGAGTCACAATGCCTGAGAGTCACAGTGCCAGAGTCTCATAATGCTTGAGTGTCGCAGTGCCTGAGTGTCACTGTCCCTGCATGTTACGGTGCCAGACTGTCAGAATGCCTGAGTGTCACAGTGCCTGAGTGTCACAATGCCTGAGTGTCACAGTGCCTGAGTGTCACAGTGCCTGAGTGTCACAGTGCCTGAGTTTCACAATGCCTTAGTGTCACAGTGCCAGATTGGCACAATGCCTGAGAGTCACAATGCCTGAGTGTCACAGTGCCTGAGTGCCACCGTGCCAGAGTGCCACAATGCCTGAGTGTCACAGTGCCTGAGAGTCACAGTCCCTGAGTGTCACAGTGCCTGAGTGTCACAGTGCCTGAGAATCACAATTCCCTTGTGTCACAGTGCCAGGGAGTCATAGTGCCAGAGAGGTACAGTGCCTGAGTGTCACAGTGTCTGAGAGTCACAGTGCCAGAGAGTCACAGTGCTTGAGTGTCACAGTACCAGAGAGTCACAGTGCCTGAGTGTCACAATGCCTGAGTGTCACAGTGCCAGAGTGTCAAAGTGCCTGCGAGTCAAAGTGCCAGAGAGTCACAGTGCCTGAGTGTCACAGTGCCTGAGTGTCACAGTGTCAAATAGCCACAGTTCCTGAGTGTCACAGTGCCAGAGAGTCACTGTGCCAGAGAGTCACAGTGCCTGAGTGTCACAATGCCTGAGTGTCACAGTGCCTGAGTGTCACATTGCCAGAGAGTCACAGTGCCAGGGAGTCACAGTGCCTGAGTGTCACAGTGCCTGAGTGTCACAGTGTCAAAGAGTCACAGTGCCAGAGAGTCACAGTGTCTGAGTGTCACAATGCCAGAGATACACAGTGCCTGAGTGTCACAGTGCCAGAGAGTCACTGTGCCAGAGAGTCAGAGTGCCTGAGTGTCACAGTGCCAGAGTGGCAAAGTGACTGAGAGTCACAGTGCCTGAGTGACACAGTGCCAGAGAGTCACAGTGCCTGAGTATCATAGTGCCAGGGAGTCACAGTGCCAGAGAGTCACAGTGCCTGTGTGTCACAATACCTGAGTGTCACAGTGCCTGAGTGTCACAGTGCCTGAATGTCACAATGCCTGAATGTCACAGTGGCAAAGAGTCGCAGTGCCTGAGTGTCATAGTGCCTGAGTGTCACAGTGCCTGAGTGTCACGGAGCCTGAGTGTCACACTGCCTGAATCTGACAGTGACAGAGTGCTACAGTCCCTGTGTGTCACAGTGCCAGAGTGTCACTATGCCTGAGATTCACATTGCCTGGGTGTCACAATGCCTGAGTGTCACAGTCACAATGCCTGAATGTCACAATGGCTGAGAGTCACAGTGCATGAGATTCACTGTAACTGAGTGTCACAATACCTGAGTGTCACAGTGTCAAAGTATCACAGTGCCAGAGTGTCAGGGTGCCTGAGTGTCACAGTGCCTGAGAGTCACAGTGCCAGAGAGTCACAGTGCCTGAGTGTCACTGCGGTTGAGAGTCACAGTGCCTGAGTGTCACAGTGCCTGAATGTCACAATGCCTGAGTGTCACAGTGCCTGAGAGTCACAATTCCCTTGTGTCACAGTGTCAGGGAGTCACAGTGCCAGAGAGGTACAGTGCCTGAGTGTCACAGTGCCTGAGAGTCACAGCGCCAGAGAGTCACAGTGCCTTAGTGTCACAGTGCCTGACTGTCACAGTGGCAGAGAGTCACAGTGCCTGAGTGTCACAGTGCCTGGGTGTCACAGTAGCAGAGTCACATTGCCTGAGTGTCACAGTGATAGAGTCACAATACCTGAATGTCAGAATGCCTGAGAGTCACAGTGCATGAGAGTCACTGTGCCTGAATGTCACCGTGCCTGAGTGTCACCATGCCAGAATGCCACCGTGACAGAGTGCCACAGTTCCAGAGTGTCACAGTACCTTAATATTACAATGCTTGAGTGTCACAGTGCCTGAATCTCACAGTGACTGAGTATCACAGTGACTGAGTGTCACAATGCCAGAGTGTCACACAGCCTGAGAGCTACAGTGCCTGTATGTCACAATGCCTGAGTGTCACAGCACCTGAGAGTCACAGTGCCTGAGATCTGCAGTGCCTGAGTGTCGCAGTGCCTGAGTGTCACAGTGCCTGAGTGTCACAATGCCTGAGAGCTACAGTGCCTGAGTGTCACAGTGACTGAGTTTCATGGTGCCTGAGAGTCACAATGCCTGAGTGTCGCAGTGCCTGAGTGTCACAGTGCCTGAGTATCACAGTGCCTTAAGAGCTACAGTGCCTGAGTATCACAGTGCCTTAAGAGCTACAGTGCCTGAGTGTCACACTGCAAGAGCGTCATAGTGCCAAAGAGTCACAGTACCTGAGTGTCACAGTGCCTGAGTGTCACAGTGCCTGAGTGTCACATTGCCAGAGAGTCACAGTGCCTGAGTGTCACAGTGCCAAAGAGTCACAGTGCCTGAGTGTCACCGAGCCTGATTGTCACAATGCCTGAGTGACACAATGCCTGAGAGTCACAGAGCCTGATTGTCCCAATGCCTGAGTGTCACAGTGCCTGAGTGTCACAGTGCCTGAGAGTCACAGTGCCAGAGAGTCACAACGCCTGAGAGTCACATTGCCAGAGAGTTACAGTACCAGAGAGTCACAGTGCCTTATGTCACAATGCCTGAGTGTCACAGTGCCTGAGTGTCACAGTGCCTGAGAGTCACAGTGCCAGAGAGTCACAACGCCTGAGAGTCACATTGCCAGAGAGTTACAGTGCCAGAGATTCACAGTGCCTTATGTCACAATGCCTGAGTGTCACAGTGCCTGAATGTCATAGTGCCTGAGAGTCACAGTGCCTGAGTGTCACAATGCCTGAGTGTCACAGTGTCAAACATTCATAGTGCCTGAGTGTCACGGTGCCTGAGAGTCACACTGCCGGAGTGTCACAGTGCCTGAGTGTCACAGTGTCAAAGAGTCACAGTGCCAGAGTACCACAATGCCTGAGAGTCCCAGTGCCTGAGTGCCACAATGCCTGAGAGTCACAGTGCCTGAGTGTCTCAGTGCCAGGGAGTCACAGTGCCAGAGAGGTGCAGTGCCTGAGTGTCATAGTGCCTGAGTGTCATAGTGCCTGAGAGTCACAGTGCCTGAGTGTCACAGTGCCTGAATGTCATAGTGCCAGAGAGTCACAGTGCCTGAGTGTCACAGTGCCTGAATGTCATAGTGCCTGAGAGTCACAGTGCCTGAGTGTCACAGTGCCTGAATGTCATAGTGCCTGAGAGTCACAGTGCCTGAGTGTCATAGTGCCTGAGAGTCACAGTGCCTGAGTGTCACAATGCCTTACTGTCAAGGTGCCAGATTGGCACAATGCCTGAGACTCGCCATGCAAGTGTCACAATGCCAGAGAGTCACAGTGCCTGAGCATCACAGTGCCTGAGTGTCACAGTACCTGAGAGTCACCGTGCCTTATCTCACAATGCCTGAGTGTCACGGTGCCAGAGTGTCACCGTGTCCGAGTGTCACAGCGCCTGAGAGTCACAGTGCCTGAGAGTCACAGTGCCTCAGTGTCACAGTGCCACAGAGTCACAGTGCCACAGAGTCACAGTGCCAGAAAGTCACAGTGCCTGAGAGTCACAATGCCTGAGTGTCACAATGCCTTAGTGTCACATTGCCAGATTGGCACAATGCCTGAGAGTCACCGTGCCAGAGAGTCACAGTGCCTGAGTGTCACAGTGCTTGAGTGTCACAGTGCCTGACAGTCACAGTGCCTGAGTGTCAAAGTGCCTGTGTGTCACAGTGTCTGAGTGTCACAGTGCCAGAGAGTGACAGTGCCTGCGTGTCACAGTGACTGAGTGTCACAGTGCCTGAGTGTCACAGAGCCTGAGTGTCACAGTGCCTGAGTGTCACAGTGCCAGGTAGTCACAGTGCCTGAGAGTCACAGTGCCTGAGTGTCACAATGCCTTAGTGTCTCAGTGTCAAATTGGCACAATGCCTGAGAGTCACAATGCCTGAGTGTCACTGTGCCAGAGTGCCACAATGCCTGAGAGTCACAGTATCACAGTATCACAGTATCACAGTAACTAAGGTTGGAAGAGACCCCAAGGATCATCAAGTCCAACCTGTTCCAACAGACCTCACAACTAGATCATAGCACCAAGCGCCACGTCCAATCTCCCCTTGAACACCTCCAGGGACGGCGACTCCACCACCTCCCTGGGCAGCCCATTCCAATGACGAACGACTCGCTCAGTGAAGAACTTTTTCCTCACCTCGTGTCTAAACCTCCCCTGACACAACTTGAGACTGTGTCCCCTTGTTCTGGTGCTGGTTGCCTGGGAGAAGAGACCAACCCCCACCTGGCTACAACCACCCTTCAGGTAGTTGTAGAGGGCAATGAGGTCGCCTCTGATCCTTCTCTTCTCCAGGCTAAACAATCCCAGCTCCCTCAGCCTCTCCTCATAGGGCTTGTGCTCAAGGCCTCTCACCAGCCTTGTTGCCCTTCTCTGGACACGTTCAAGTGTCTCGATGTCCTTCCTAAACTGAGGGGCCCAGAACTGGGCACATGACTCAAGGTGTGGCCTAACCAATGCAGAGTACAGGGGCACAATGACCTCCCTGCTCCTGCTGGCCACACTATTCCTAATACAGGCCAGGATGCCATTGGCCTTCTTGGCCACCTGGGCACACTGCTGGCTCATGTTTAGGCGGGTGTCAATCAGCACCCCCAGGTCCCTCTCCGTTTGGCAGCTCTCCAGCCACTCTGACCCCAGCCTGTAGCTCTGCATGGGGTTGCCGTGGCCAAAGTGCAGCACCCGGCACTTAGACTTATTAAATGCCATCCCATTGGACTCTGCCCATCTGTCCAGTCGGTCAAGGTCCCTCTGCAGAGCCTTTCTACCCTCTAACTGACTAACATCTGTTCCTAACTTGGTGTCATCTGCAAACTTGCTGATGACTGACTCAACCCCCTCATCCAGATCATCAATGAAGATGTTAAAGAGGATGGGGCCCAGCACTGATCCCTGGGGGACACCACTGGTGACTGGCCGCCAGCCGGATGTGGCACCATTCACCACCACTCTCTGGGCTCGGCCCTCCAGCCAGTTCCTAACCCAGCACAGAGTGTTGTGGTCCAAACCACGAGCTGACAGCTTAGCCAGCAGTTTGCTGTGGGGGACGGTGTCAAAGGCCTTGCTGAAGTCCAGATAGACTACTGTAAGAGTCTACTCCTGGTGTGACTCAACAAAGATAAAATCACTTGCTGCTTGCCCAGACAGTACCAATCCTGGATGCAAATCACCTTGTGATTGCATCGTGATAACACTGGACTGCAGCTGGCCTATAACAATGACCCAAGGACCCAGCCATCACGCCTTCAAGACAGCTATCAGATACCCCCAGGAAGGGAGGGTGATGAGTCAATGGACTCTCCACCTGTTTCCTGATGTGTAATGGGTGTGTGGACAGGTTAGATGGAGAAGGGAAGGCGGAGGCCCTCCCCCCCCCCTCCATCTAGACCCCTGCCTAAACACACAGGAATACACAGAAAGACTTCCTGGGGAACGATATCTGGATACTTATGATTTCCTGGCTCCTGAATTCCTGAGGGACAATGCTCGGACACATACCTAAGGACTAAAAACTGTATAAAAGACTTGACCACTACTGGCTCAGTTGGAAAGAAAACCACAGGGGAAGAAAACCGCAATGAAGGGAAGAAAAACGCAGAGAGAAAAACGCTGAAGGAGGAGCATGCCGCTGAGAAGGAAGGAAGCAGACTGAACCCTCTCTCCATGTCCTCTACTCATGGAGCTGACCCATGCTGCCCAGAGGGACCTCATCTGTTCTCCAGCCAAAGCCTCAGCACCCTTTCTCTACAGACCCAGGCTGCCCAGAGGGATCACATCGCATCTCCAGCCAAAGCCTCAGCACAAACCCAGCACCTCATGCAGCACCTCTCCTCCACAGACTCAAACTGTCTTGGGGTGGGTGAGGGGTGTGGTAATATGATTCCTTTCCTCTTCTCTCTCTCTCTTCTCTCTTTCCCTCTCTATCTTCTCCCTCTCCCCTTCTTATTTCCATTTTCTCTATGTAATAAATAGTCTAGCTGTTGATATTTTGGCCTCGTTTGTGCCGATTAATTTCACAGCACGGGAATATTCAAAAGAACTAGTCTCCTTCCCTCTCCGGACCGAGACATTTAATTGGCGTAGTCGGCAGGATTCCCGTGCAGTGAAAGTATCACAGCAAAACTCCTGTATTTCTGAGAACCCCGAGACGTGTGTGTGTGTCTGAGACGTACTCTGAGTACAAAGTGAGTGCGGAGTCCAGATTCGCGTTTTCACTCTCCCGCGAGGGAAGTGGCCGGAGAAGGACGAAGCGAAATTTTCAGAGAGACTGTGTGGGAGTTCTCAAAAGCTTTCTATGTGTGTGCTTTCTCAAGGAAGAATATCTGGGGTACAAATTTTGAATTTATAGTGTGACCTCCTTGAGAATCCTCTGTACCCTGCTTTACATGTGTGTGCTTTCCCGGGGAAGATTAACTGGGGTACAATCGTTGATTTTATAGTGTGGCCTCCCCGAGGATTCTCAGTACCCTGTTTTGGGAAACCCAGTTTTGGTGATATTTGTAAAGTGTGTGTTCTCTCAGGGAAACAGAGTGACTCTTCCCTGAGAAACATAGGGTTTCTTGTCCCGGTGTAACAGAAAATTTGAGGTACAAAAGCCGAGAAGCTTTTGCAAGTGTGGGTTCTCCCAGGGAAATCGTGTTACCTCCTTGAGAAGCCCAGATTGGTTGTTTTTTCTTGTGTGTGACCTCTCCTGAAAAATCTATTGTGCATTTTTCCTGGAGAAGATTAGTTTGGAGTAAAAGTGTACGTTTTCCAGGGAAGATTTTGTTGGTACAAACAGTGTTTTGATCCGACTCCCTGTGAAACTTAGTGCCCTATTAAGAAATGCCTTGTGAAACAAAAGAGATGGCCCGGAGTGAGAACCTTTTAGAAGCTCACGGTGCCCGCCCATCTGTACAGGTACTTGACTGGGCCCGTGAAAATTGGCATAATTTCCAGAGTGTGGCTGATAGAATTGTGGCCCTGCAGAAAGATGCAAGAGCAAAAGCCGGAAAAGGCAAAGGTTTTATTTGTGCGGTTTTAGGCGCCTGTTTAGCTGCTTCAGTGAAGGAGAAAGAGGAATGGCATGAGCGGGACAATACAACTATTTCCTCTTTGCAGGACTTAGTTTCGTCACTACAAAGCCATGTTGCCACTTTGAAAGACGTAGTGGCAGACCTTAAAATTCGATTGGAAAAGGAGAGGAGGCAAAATTCGTATTTGGACTCAAAACAGGGTGTGAATTACCTGGATTCTGCCCCTGTGTACCCTCGGGCAGAATTGGCAACAGCTAAGGAAGCTTCTGTGCATGTGAGACCTCTCATTAAAACTAAAGTTTTATATGAGGATGGGGAAACTACCCCCACTGTCACAACTAAAGATGCACCTTTCTCCTACACTGTGCTGGCCAAAATTCGTAAAGAATTTGCAAGCTCTGCTGTGGAATCTGAGGTGGAATATGTGTGGCGAGTTTCACAAACTGGAGGTGATCAGATTATGTTAACAGAAGCTGAAGCCATGGGCTATTGGGGTGATAATGTTTTTCTAACCACGAAAAACAGGAGTGGACCCTGGAGCCTTACCCAGCGAGCTGCCTATTGGGCAGGGGGGTTTGATCCAAAGGAGAGAGGAGAACCTGTAGTTCTGCAGGGAGGGATGAATCAGATAATGGAGAATGTGCAAAAGGCTGCATGCCTGCAAATGATCTATGAAAGAGAACTAAAACATCATTTTGAATCCCCCCTTTCTCTTCTGGTGGATGCAAACAGAATGACTCCTTTGATCAGGGGTCTCCCTGACTCGCTTAAAATAAGAGGTATCGAGCTCCAAAAAGAAATAGCTAATACCCCACTTTCTTCCAGGACATGGGAAGATTTGGGAAGGGAGTTATTAGATTATGCCAGGCAGTATGATATTCCTGAGGAAAGTAAAAAACCTCAAACTAGAGGCTTGAGACATGTGAAAATGATTCACCCACCAAGCCCCCAGGGCCAGTCGCGCCGTATTCCTAGTAGGCACCTGGCTAGGGGCAGGGAACACTTGAATACCCGGCAATATTGGTGGGGGGTGGGTCAGAAGAAAGGTATCCCAAAAGAAGTGGTTGATGGGGTACCCACGAGGCAATTAGAAATCATTGTGAAATGCTGGCCTGAGCCTAAAAAGAGGGCTGAGGCCACTGCTCCTCTCTTTGTGAAACCATTTGGTGAGGGGAGGGGTATGCCCCCCAGGGCAACTAAGGGCTTCACTTCTCAGTGGTGAGTCGGGGGTGAAGCATGAGTCAGAAGATCACCAAATGAAAATTGTACGTGGCTTGGGACAAAGCTTTGTTTGTGTTTTTGTTTGTGTTTAACTTGGCTTTGAGAGAACCTGAAACAATCAACGATACTTCCAGGCCCATTCAAAGTAATTAAGCAAACTCTTTCAAGGGACATCACCTGAGAGGGTGACTGTATGGGAAC